>NW_017279439.1:250228-286317 GCF_001594065.2 Cyphomyrmex costatus | reverse complement strand
AATAAAATACGAAGTTTTCCGGTGGTTTTTTTTTTTTTTTTTTTTTTTTTTTTAACATCCGCACTTCCGATGGTTGATATTCATTACGTTTCCCGGGTATCGCAACCAGCAGGAAATATTGTGTTTCACATTGTTCTATCTCATCTTGCAACGTCTGTTTGCATAGATAGTCGTAATAATAACATGGCAAACAACTTCAAGAATCAATGTAACAATTTTAGTGGAGAGAGACCTTAATCTGAGAAATTTGGACATTTAATTTGCATATTTAAGAAACAGGTTCTTTTTCCTTTTGGAAATTCTTATTACCATATAATAGAGATGCGACTTTTCTTACCGATATATTTTTCCCAACACTTTTTTCTTTTGTAATTTGATTTTGATTTAAATAAATTGGATAAACTTGATAAAGGCAACGAACTTTCGGCCATTTTTTTCGTAACATTTGAACTTACGTAGTCACGGTATTGATCGACAGCCGTTTTATTTGCATTGATATTTTCAATACGTTTTATGAGAATTTTACTTCTTCTCTTTGTTCCAGTCTTTCCCCCCGTTACCCCTTTTGCAGAAACTGCGAAGAATTTTTGCCATTTCTGCACCCTGTCACCTCAAATCTTTCTCAGCGTCTACTTTTTCTGATAAGCGACTTAAATTCCTAGTCATGCTGTAAAGGATTCATACCACCCTCATATTGAGCAGCGTTGCGCGTTTTCCTCAGCAAAATCGATCCATATTAAACGAATTTATGTGTATACGTATAATATACACATAATACGTACATACATATAGCTTTGTAATAATATTAAGATCTTAAACTTTGTTATTACGTCTTATTTGTTATTCTTGGATATTATCGGGGTAAAAGCACACTTAAAAAGAGAATTAGATAGTCCAAATCGGGATCTCGCTGCGAAAGAGGGTCTTCGTTCGATTAAAAGGGAACGGTAATTTCACGTGCGGCTTAGTGGATCTATTTAGGTAGCGGACAAAGGCAACGATAATTAGCGACGGACCTTGGTTGTACAACCTGATAAAACTTTCAGCTCGGTAACGACGCGGCGCGACGCTGCGCTGAAAGGAAGCGTATTCGAAATGGATCTCCTCGAAATGAACTCTCGCTTCCGTCCTAACAGGTGAACAACGGTTATTATCTTGCACAAAATGTCCAATTCCAGAATAGAGTCGCGTAGTTCGGCAAAATCTATCCGTGCAAATTGCGCGCGCTCCTACATGTGCCTTCCTCGCGGATTTGTTAGTCACGTTCATGATATATGTTTCACACACGCCGCCACGTACGCGCGATTCGTGATACGTGCCGCCTAATACGAACGATGTTAAAATGAAATTAACGTGGACGATATCGTCGGGAGAACTCGGCCGCTCCGTGATTGACGTTACTTGGATAAGTTAATGCATCGCCATCCGCGTTAAAATATTGCTTTTACGCGCATAGAATTTTATTTTATTCCTCTTATACACGCATACATACACATCATTTGCAAGAAATTAATTAATTCAAGCAAATTTTACGCTGTACAAAAATGAATCCTTGTTAATATTATTAAATAACTCTTTTGATTTATATTTCAATTCGATACACTCGAATAATTACAATAATAATTTAATAAATTACAAAAAATATACATAATATTTTTTTAAATATTGTATCCTGATGTAACAGAAATTTTATTGCAATTTTTATTATGATATTCTTTTTTACGATAGACACATTAGATGAAAATCTGTTTTCTCTTTTACCACAGTATAGAAATACTTCCTGAAAAGAGCTGTAAGTAACGGGTAACGAGCACATGTACGGTAATCGCTCTATTAATGAGCTCCGTAACGCAAGGATCAAAATAATGTCCGCAAGGTACGAGACGCTGCCACCGTGAATCCTTTGATAATTATAATTATATATAGAGAGAGGTGTGGTGGGCGGACACAAACCGACGACGCCGCCGTCGTCCTCGTCATCCTCGTCATCTCCGTTGTCGCGAGAGCAGCCTTGCGTTATTACGTTACGACGTTATCGATGCATGCGCGCGCGATGCGACGGAAAGACGGGAAGCTGCTGGAGCTAGGACGCGAAGGGACAAAGTAGCTTCTCCGGGTCCTTCCTTCCCTATTATCCGTACTTGGCGGTCCACCTTGCTCGCCGTGCATACAAAGCAGTATTTATAGTCGCTGTAACGGGACAACAAACCGTGCGCGACCTATCCCGAAGGGGAGAAGTCGAGCGAATATTCATCCAGGTCTCCAAACATTAATCGTTCCGCCTGCCGGCGAAGTGTCGCAAGTGTCGCAACGCAAACCCGAGAGATCGCGGCTGCAACTTCGATACGCGCCATCGCTGTACGAGATCACTAATGCCGCCATTTTGCGGCAAAGCGAAAGAGGAATATCCGACGGAAGCTCTCCCGACATCACTTAATTTTCATCGCGTCCTTATTTCCTAGCTATCGATCGGAATCTCGATTTTTAACTATCGTCGACTGCGCTCAGAAGTGCGTTGTATTAAGGAAAAAGATACGTAAAAGCGAAAAAGTATAATTATTCACGAACGCTTATTATACTGTTAACGCAATTCTCTGTTAGGTATCAAAAAAGCAATGATAACCCAAATCCCTTTAGAGTTAAATAATATTTTGTTACTTTTAACTTTCGTATGCAAAAAATGTAAATTAATCTATTTTTTGTGGTTAGTTTTAAAATAAACAACATTCGTTAACGTGTGCATTTAGTAAAATATTAAATTTTAATGAAATTTAATATATTTTCTCGAATTAAATGTTTTAATTACTTTTCTTATTACATAAATATTTTGATTTTAATTAAATTAACGTCAAATTGAGCAGAAACGGTGGTGACCTATGGAAACGATTAAAAGTAAGTATAATTCGAATTAGGTACAACTTGATATTTTTATGATATTATGTATACTGTATGATATATTACATATTTATAACAGTGTTAATTTTAAATTGAAAATTAACAAGGACTCTTAATATAAATAATAATCAATAACGATAAAAGAGCGAAGTAAGAGTCAAATTTAAATTAACTAAAAATAAAATAAACTTGTTGACATATTTAATTCTAAAATAAGAACACCAACAATATATTAAATTAAGGTTTTACAAAAAAATATTTAACTTAAGACTAATTAAAAAATAGTGCTTAAATTAACCAGTTTCGACTCCTAGATTGAGTCCTTATTTGTGTTCTTATTTTAGAATTAAATACGTCAACAGGTTTATTTTATTTTTAGTTAATTTAAATTTGACTCTTACTTCGTCCTTTTATCGTTATTGATTAATTTTTTCATAATTCAAGAATTGTAGAATAATGGAGAGTCACTGGAGCGTATACATCGTATCTTTATTTTCGAAAAAAGATATTTACTTTAAGAGAATGGGGAGATGCTTATAATACCGTGGTACGTCGATATACTCCCGCGTAAATGCCATTACATGCGGGCAAGTAGTAAAGCCGTGGATGTAGCCGTACGCGGCGGGAGCGCACTTTCGAAGATTTGCGTTCGCGTGTATAAGCGAGGTTATTGCACACGGCGACCGGCAGTAAACGTTGCGAGCAATTTATGCCGAAAGTAAAGTAATTAAAAACAAACTTTCCTCAGGCGTGGGCGAAACAATATCGGCGGACAGGTAAGGTGGATTTAAAGTCGAACCGAGGAAAGAAGAGCAGGAGTGGGCGAGCGTCGTCTTGCGCCCTGGAACCGTCTGGTATCGCCCGTCCTCAAAACGTTTAATTCATTTAGCACTATGCTGGATCCCGAAGGAAGTTTTACTCGCCAGGCGAAAAGTTCCGTGCCAAATGAAGTAAAGGGAAACGTCGCGGACGGCAGGCGCGGTGAATTTAAATTGTCTAGACCAAGCGTTTTGTTTCTCGCGGTTATCCGCGAGAAAGGCGGGCAAAAGCGATACGTTCCGAGTATAATAAAAGCTTCTCCCGAGAGAACCTCCCTATTGCCGTGACGAAAATAATAATCTGTTGGCAAATGTCAGGAGAGCAACTCAGGAATCGCTGCGGAACCGTCCCTGTCATATCGAGAACAGTTGCCTTTAAGAGCTTTCACCGTGTTGTAATGGATGCAGCCGCCGTGGAAACACGCGCGTAGATCCTTCGTGTGTTTACTTTAGAGACGCCATCGTCCTCGTACCCCGTCAATATTTCGTATACGAGTTATAACGAATTTATAACTTGCCTCTCGTCTCCCCCGACCATCGTTCGATCATCGAACTCGAACCAAGTTCATAAGCCGCGATAAAGCCGCTTGCAGTAGACACGATACTACGTAAACAGCTTAAAAAGTTCACGTAGAGTCCACGGCTCATGTATGGTAACGAAAGACGCAGGTAGATACGAGATAGCGGAGAACTGAAAAATACACGGCGCCGTCAGTGAGCAAATGCCAGCAAAATTTGCACTGCCTGAGAACCGGCTACCTTTAACGAACGCGAGTAAATGTTAGGCAGTTGAATAGGAATGGTTCCGCGCTCGATTGACTCGGGTAAATTTTTATCTCTCGCGTATAGGTTCAATTTTTCTTTCGTAAACGATCCTTGTTTGCTGACAAAAAATGCATTTAAATTATATTCTACGTAAGTTTAAAAAATTGTAAGGAAGATGCCAAATTTTTGTATAAAATTGCTTTCACCGATTCTAAATCTTCCTGCGTTTGACATTGTTGACATATTAGACCCAAGCCTTTCTCTCTGTTCTTATTTGGCAGCGCGAGTTTAATTCTGCAGTGTCAGCTGTTAAAGCTGTCCGTTCGTTCTTCTTTTTTTTTTATTTCAAGAGCAGTACGAGGTACTCGACACGAAAGGAAGGATAGGAATTGGTAGGGACTTTCGTTTTTCGAGAGACGTTACGGACCAGCTAGCCTCTCTATCCACTCGAATCACTTTGCGAGTTAAGCGGCACTTTTCACGTTGTACGTGACGCGTCGTGTGAATGTACGTATTGTATACACACGTCAGTACGGTGCACTAGCTATGTTCTTCCACTTTCTCGCGAACTAGGAATAAATCTTCGAATAAACGAATGTAACACTTTACGTGGGATTCAACATGTAAAAATTTAAAAGGATGCATGTATAATTCAATAGATACCGAAATACGTTCAATTGTCTTGAAATCTTTTATAAACAGCAACTGGTTGCTACATAACGACTGATATGCTACACGGAAAGGATAGTTTTGATAAAGTATTTAAAAATTTAAATACAGATTCCAAAATAATTTTGTTGGATTATCGAAATGGCTATGCAGGATGCTCTCAAACTGGTCGTTAGAATGTCAAAAACTTGTTGCAGCATTGTTCAGCATGCAGGCTACGTAATTATTTTGACAGTCAAATAAAATTATTTTCAAATCTATCACCAAGCTAAACTTTTAGAAACTTTAAACTTTAAAATCGTTCTTTCCGTGTGTAAGATAAAGATCGTGCTTTTGCATAGCACACGAAGTCGCATATAAATAGTTTAAATGAAACGAAAACTTATACTTAATTTTAAGCATCTTACTTCGATTGATATAAGATTTTCCATTTGTGAGATATAATGATTATGGATTCAGTTATATTCTAGAAAATAAACAATATTTAGCTTGAGGAGCTACAGTTATAGCATATGTATTTTGCATATCGGATTAGTGAAGGAATTCATAACTTACAAACTAGAAGCCACGTCGTTACATTAAGCCGTTTCGGGCAAGTTGACAGGGGCAAGATAACATGGTAGCTTCATAACTGCAACATACATAGTCCTTTACACGTATAGGATTCCCTCTAATATGAAGGTTGCGCAAAGAACAAAGGATATGTAACGATCCATTTTAGTTAAATAAGACAATAACAGCGTAGTTTTTAAAATCACTTTTACAGTTTTAGTTCTCCACCTTTTTTTTTATATAAATTTTATTCATAATTTATCTACAATATTACTTAACTTTTGAATAAGTAGATAGTTTAAAGATATACAAGTTTGTAAGTGAAGTGCTCGTAACATCTAAAAATCTTTAATATATTTTATAGTGATATATTTTTACTAATATATTAGGTTATAGTTACATTTGCATTAATTAGTTATATACTCTTATAAAATAGAAGAATGTAAAAATAATGAACTTTAAAATTTCTAAGAGTCTGGGAAATACTTTTTATTTTCGTTTTGCAGAATAAAAAGAAAAAGAGAAATTATTGTATATCTACCTAACATGTGTTATGACCACACCTTATCTATTTATTTACAGATTAAATAATTTGGTATTTCGTTATAAGGCGAGAAGCAAAATGTATGAAACATTTCCTCGCGAATATATGTATATTAAAATTAATTTCTTTTGTAACACACTACATACAGTATTGATTATTAAAATATATCCAGTAAATTCTCTTTTCAATTCAAAGATTAATACAATAAATAACTGTAAATTATTCAGACAGAATTATGCGTATACTCAATATAGAACAATAAAAACCAATTTTTCAGAATATATTTTATTAATCTACATTATAGAATATATGAGTGCTGGCGTAAAAAAAATTTTAATTTCGACGTGTAGCGCAAGAGAAAGATTCACATAATAATTTTTCTGACATTATAATTCAATATAGCTGTAGCGAGGAAACGGGAGCTTTAAGTGATTACAATATCTCTTATGGCTGGGAGAGTACAAGTAAGAAAGCTGAGTGTGGCGAAAGTCGAGGCCATAAAATTCGAGAGCGCGATCTAGTTTCTCAGGTTTTACCTTCCTTAAAGTAATTCGATACGGACTCCGCGATTTCTCGCGGTTTCGCGTTGCAGGCTGCGAAGATTCAGCCGCGTAGGTGCGAGCAAATCCAAAAAGTCTGAAGGGAAGGGTTCTTCAACATTGTTGAGTAAGGGAACGCAGCGACAAGTGCTACTTCGCACGTAGATTCCAGTTTCCAATCCCCTTTTAGCAATGCGGTATCTCGGCTCGCGAATCCGACGGACTGCCTTATTCCGCTTTGCATTATCGGGACTTTACGCTCCCCAACATGGCGAGTCTGATGCTTTGCATTACTTTACGAAAGCGCGTCTTTGCGCTTGCCTCCTAAATGGAGTTTATCGAGCGCTCGAGACGAATAGGAAACGCTAAAAAGGTTGACCCGCGTGCCAAGACGTTTAGAATGCAATCATGTTTGTAGTCATGCTCGACTAAAACGTGAATCGTATTTCTTTTAAATTTGTTTTGTTATTCTTATTGACAGCTGTAAACGTCAGTTCCTTTTTTTATGCACAGCATGATATATCGGTATGAAAACCTTCATTTTTTTCTGACTGAAAGAAATTTGATGAAAGGAAGAGGAGATTGAAAGAGTATTCATTGAAACGCCATTTATCAAGCCATAAATCAATATCGGAGCATTATAACGACGATCTAATAGCGCAGTATTCGCATGAATGACAGTTTTCTGTAGTTAATTACAATTTGCTCAAGAAGCGCGCAGCTATCACTAAATGGCATACCGGCTAATTCTGCCGTATGCTCTCCGCGATTGTTCTAACGAGCAAACTCTAATAAGCGTTAGCGTTCTTGCCGAGGAGTTCTGAACACGAACCGCCAGGATCTTGCCATAGTCACGGATTACCTTACCTCCGACTTCTAACGCCGGTCTGCAGCCGTGAGAAGTCTTCTTATTACCGCGCACCAACTTTCATGAGTGGCTCTCGGCTTTCTTACGAATTAGGAATCAGATCGAAAACTTATATATTGTACTTAGCGTCATGTAATGTCTCAACATTGCATCAATTTTGGGCTTACTTGGAGCGTGTTGTCTAAGTATCATATATTGTACTTACAAATAAATCTACGGAGAGGTAGTTTTCATCCCTCAGAGTGGATCTTTGCCAATAAAAAGAAATACGTGTCCAGATATTTTTCATAATTCTACAAATTTACAAAGTTTCATTAAAATCGGTGAGTGACATTTCCGTAACTTTACTTGTTAGATAATAAATTGCGAAGCTTTTTTTATTTGTGGAGACAAGTATACGCTTTTTTCGTATTATTAATATACATAATTTATCAAATTCACCAAAATTAACGATAATACAGATTATTCTCATAAGGAAAATGTTTCATAGTTAACTTGTGATTAAGTTTAACCTGATGTTTTACCCGATAGACTTGGTATCATCATAAATGAAGACTATTGAATAAAATGTCAAGTTAAGCCTAACTATAAGTTAATGAGAAAATGAAAACCGGTCTATGGGATTACAGCGACGTTTGTTGTACTTATGGTTGCTTTAATTTACTTTTTATTTTAAACATTTTCACTCTACAAAATGCACATTTACACACCAGCGTATATTCATATTTTTGTCATGTTTTCTTCATGTTTACTTGTACACATGGAATTTTCATTACACAATTTAATTACATAATTTTCCACATTGTTTTCTCTATGCATTCAAGCTGATCCAAAATTATTTCTTACGTTCATGATCCGACACCGAAAGTGAATCCTTAGACTGAAAATTAGGAATACAATCTCCGATATTCAGAAACTATCATCGATACTGTATACGAAATAGGATATTCGTATTTTATCATCGATAACCTGATGCGCACATATCAAGTTTCACCTCATTTGAGATGCGATGATCAAGCGAATTGCATTTATCCCTTTTCATTTCTTTACCTCGTATTTTACAGTCTAAAAAATAAAGATAATCATTTATCTCTTTCTCTCGATATGGTTTTGTAATCGATACAATTTACACACTATATAAGTGTAAGCATTATATTAAATTTAAATTCAGAATATTAGTTAAATATTATATTTAATTTAATTTAAATAACGAATTACTTTTTTTATTAATTATACAATAAATATTTATTGCTTATTATTCAACCTCATCGATTGTTGATTGTATAAGGGGGGGAGCGGGCGTAAAATTGTATTAAATATCACTTCGATATTGCTGGTTTTCTCGAATAAATCATACGAGATACATAAATTTTATGAACACTCACAATCAGAATTGATATAAATCTGATATTAGGTGTTTGTGAAAATACATGTCGTGTAAAAGAACAGTTTTAAATGTCTCGATCCTTTTTGGATTTTCTATCTTCTCGCAGATTAGTTTAGCGTAAGTTGAGTTTTGAAACTATAGTCCGATACTATCGAGAGTTTCCGAGAGATTTTATTACATCTCTTCTCGCTATAAGCGCATTCGACGTAGAAATTACTTCTCATTATCCGCATTTTTATTATCGCCATTCTACATCTTCATAAAGTATCTCGTTAAACGATTAATTCATTCCTAGTCGAGCGGCGTGCAGTTGGAAAATGAATGAAAGACAACGTGACTTTTTTCTTGCGCATTTTATTCACATCTTTTAAAAAAGAAATTAAATTTACGCATTTTTTTCAACCAACGTGAAATATAAAAATAACAAAAGTAATATTTTTAAAAGATCTCAATAATTAAAATAGGAAACGTTCGTACGTATGTTAATTAAAAGAATAATGTAATCAAGAAGAATTCATCTATGTTATTGACATATAATAAATATATATACGCTAATGTTAACTGCATCTAGTTGCCTTTAATGTTCTACTATTATTATTCACGTGTCTCTTTTCTTTTCGCGACTTAACAACGTATAAATGTTTGTTCTTATCCGATTCGTGAGTCCCTCTTTGTATTAAATATTATTGAGCTAATGAGGTAGAAGTGAGCTTCTCTCAACGATCGGTATTGATCCAATTCATTCACCGGCATACAACGCAACCTCTTCTGTCCTCGCTTATCTCATCATCTGTTTTTATCGTGTCGCTTATTCGCCACGTTACCGCATTCCTCTCTTCTCAACCTCTCTGCACCAATGTCATTATCCTCCTCCACCTCCTCGCCTCTCCGTTACACTAGTCCGCTTATAGGAAACTACTTCGTGTCACGTAAGAGCATTTGCCCTCGAAAGTGATCTTTGCCATAAATCCTCTTTCATCTTATCCATTCTCCTCGAGGGAAGATGATGCAAGCAGGACTGAATAGGTCCGCAATTAGGTCACTGTGTACACGTAATTGGACAATTGTTGATGAAAACACTTGCTGCAACAAAATAGATACTATAGATGATGAACAAGATTTATATTCTATAATGCGTTGGTGTAATTTTAAATTAAATCGTGTTTACTTATTTTTATTTTTAATAATGCATTGACGTAATTTAAATTAAATTTATTCGATTTATTCGTTTTTAATTTTGTATGGGTTTGTTTACGGCTGATGAGGACTCAATGAAGTTGAAACGTACCGTGTGATATTGGTAATAATAAATTCTGTATAATTATTACATCTTGTATAGCTCAATTATGTTTTTGACCTGGGGAGATACTTAAGTTTATTATTGATAAACAAGAGTTCATACACATATTTGAACAATATATAGATATTAATTCTAAATTAAATAAAACTGAACTTAAAATTAAAATATAATTATACGAATGCATAATTAACTCGAGGGAAAAGAATGTGCAGGAAATTCAACGATGAGTTCTTCCATTTACTTCCTTTTTATTATAAAATATATTAATGTAACATTTACAGCAGATGAATACATGTAATGGTATGTACATAATTGTCGTTTACATAAGGAAACGGTCATATATGGATGACAAATACGAGAGGACCAGTTCTGTAATAATATATTCTATATGTAAATTACATGCTCTGCACGAGCTTTCGCGGTTAGTTACGAAAATGAAAACTTTCAGATTAACCTTTGTTAATTGTGTGTCGAATTGCATATCAAACACCATTTATTTAGTTTTACGTTGAATGTGCATACTTTTTTCAACCGAGCTCTAACTAAACATACGCTAGTTGTCACGCTTTTTTTTCACGCGTATGTACACACACACACACACACGCGCGCGGCACACAGAACACAACGCCATGCATACAATTACAAGTCACAGACCTCGAAGTATTTTATACATGTACAATTTCGCTGCGATTCAATCGATGAGGTCCAATTAACGTATTTTTCCTAAATGAGTGAATTTTACGCATTTGACATTGCTACATATTACAAAAGTTGCACTCAAACTTTGTTTGTCAAAATTAAAATTATGAAGTTTTATCAGGAATATACTGAGATCCAATAAATCTTGGAATTTCCTCATGTTCTTTCTCTCTTCTCCGGTAAAAGCATTCTGCATTCTGAAAGCTTCAACGAATATATTCCATTCTTATTGTTCTCGGGAAAAAACTAGAATTGAAGGAGAAATAAAACGTCAAGGACTTAATATTAATGTGTGCTTAATAATTATATCGGGAAATGTATCCTTTTAAATAAATGTCACCCTGAAGATCCTCTTTTTGGCATGTCTGTTTAATTTGTTGCTATCAGCAAATTATTGTTACTACATTCCAGCAGCTAGTACACGCGCATTTAATATACATTGACAACTACCTTATAGCCATTCTGATGCTGGAACATATTGATTGTGACGATACGACAGGAGGTCGCGATGTGAAGCACGTTACATAAAATAATGATAGAAAATTAATACGTGTCATGGAATATTGAAACAAAGATGTATACACATTGATATGCAAACGTGTATTTCATTAATGCGTAATATTGAACTTAAAGTAAACATATTGTTTATTATTCTAAATGGAAAATTTACATCACCTGCATATATATATGCACATTTAATCCTTTTGTTTAACAAAATCAACTAATCGAGTGTACACAACGATACCGATATTATGTGTTATTAATTTGTGCAACGTGGTTCTTCGTGGATATTATAAAACATTTTACTATATAATGCTTGTTTATTGACGTACGCTTTTGTACAAAACGGTAGATGGCAATAGCAATGGTCTCTTCGAAAAATCGTATTTATATTCGCATTTTTATGATGTACCGATTGGGTGGTCCTTAATTTCCATACGAATTCGCAATAGATGATAATACGTCAATACAATTAGTATTCGGTACACCGATCTTGTAGTAGAAAATGATAACGAAAAAGGTGGAGAATGAAAAATGTATGTATAACGACATTTGGGAAGCACGATAGATTACGCTGTCATAATTTGCATAACCGTCGATTTCATGTACACGTCGCCCGGATATATCGATCGTCACTCAGCAGATTTAGTAGACAGAGGAAACAGAGAAAAACGACCCTTGAGAAATCTTATCCCCGTTCTCGGATATTCTCTTCTCGTTCAATAGCTCCCCGACGCGTCCAATATCTCATATTTTTCAGCACTCCCGAGCTGTCGAAATTATTGCGGCCATAATATAACACCGACTGACAATTGCCTTCCTGGACGCCGTGAAGAAAATGAATAAACGATTAAGGACGCGGCGAATAAGTATGGATTGATTAATCGACGCCTTATTGCCGACAACGATAATCGTTTTACGAAGCTGCTAACAATTCGACAGGATTAATCACAATCTCTCAACCTGATCATCCAATGCTCGGGAAATACCGTCAAACAGTATCCCTCATTATTGGATCGTGCATTGAAAGTGTCAAATTAACGGGAAAGCTTTACGCTGTTCGATCACAGGCGGAAGCTAATCAAAGAGCTCGTTGCTCTTCACAAAGACGAATTAGCATGGCTCTTTCTATCTTGCAGCCAACAGTTCGTGTTGTGACTATTCTGCGGATCAGCGATGAGATAATTGAACAATAGAAGTTATATTATTATAGCAATCAATGTGGACACTTATTTCAAATACTGCACGTGATATTATAGAATAATTCAAAGTATAATAGAAACATATTTCATAAAAAGCGTTTTTATAAATACTCAATATTGTTTAGCTTTAGGAGTTTAAATAATTTCTCAAAGAGTTAATTCTCATATTTTTCCAGAGCATCTTAATCAATATAATGTTGCTGAATGTAATTTGTGCAGTTTTAATTTTTTTCTTCGAAGTTCAATAAGTTCTGAGAAATTTGAAATGAAATAAAATTGAATGTACTTTTTTTTTACTATTTTTTTTAAGGGAATTTAGAGAATATATGTTTTGCTTTTTTTTTTTTTTAGAATATGTGTCAGCTTTCTCGTGGTTGATTTTATTCATTCGGGTTGACATGGTATAAATTTTGAAGATTTAGAAATTCTTGTCCTCCCATTTTGTATAATATTTTGTTATACACGTACGTAACATATACATTCAATGTTATACTAGTTTTGTAAATATTTCATTATGTAGGGAAAAGAGAAAATAGATCGAATCTTCTTGGTGAGATGCCAAAAGTAATAGGATACTCCTACAACTGTAGTATCAATTAAAATAGAGACAGAAACGCAAAATAAAATAAATATATATAAATTGATTCTCGTACTTCTTCAGAAATTTATACTGCTTTGAGAATTCTTTGGGTTTTTAATACAAGGCTTTATAAATTAACATACTGTATTAATTTATATAAAACTGCTTTGAAAGAAATATATTTCTCCAAGTTGGCGGGTAGAACAACTTGACAGTCTTCAAATATCTTTTCGATTCAATTTATGACGTTAAAAGGCTTTCTTAAAGAACAACTGCACGATGAAACAAGAATCGCAGAAAACCGTAATCGTCACGATAAAAGACGTCTCGATTGCTTCGACAAACCGCTCCAAACTGTTGTTTCGCGACCACAAGACTCATAACGGAAACTTTGGGAACGGTGGAGACATCGAAATCGTTCAAGTTGGCGAACTTTCTTTTCTACGATAGAAATTGACATTTTCCGTTATATTGTCGTGCGAACTACGTGTAATCGTATTAATCAGGTCTTAACTTTCTCTTTATTTCTTCCACAGTTTTCTCTCCCTCTTTCTCCTTTACGTGATTATATTTTATATTAAAATATAACTCTGTTATTTTACTGAAGATAAACTTTATTGGAAAATTGATAGGATGGTCTCGTTACCATGCTTATATACGGTGCATATATTGTTGCAAATAAAATTATGCTACTGCGTCAGTGCGCCATTTATCTCACTACATCATTCTACAGCTTTTGATGTCTCATCAAAAATGTTTTCACGTTATTATTTTAACAGATTATAATTATGCATAAAAATTATTTATAACCATATTTGCCTTAAATGTTATTTTGCATTGTGATATATTGTGATGTATTACAAATAAAAAAACTGTCACTACAGGAAACATAAAATACACGTGACGCGTATACCAATATTTTAATTTAAATTTTTCTAAAATATTGTAAAAAATTGTTTTCAAAAAATTATTACACACATACATACATATACATATAACATATGTATATGTTAAATTGTTGTTTTTTTTTTACTCTGTTATTTTTGTTCATTAAAATCAGAGAACACTTTTATGTGTTTTTTTATTAGAAAAAATCTTCAAATTAGAGCTGACAATGTGAGAATACGTATTCAAATTATTATCGGAAAATAATTTGTATCTCTTATTATTTCAACAATATTCACTCGAAATGATAATCGATATTATTTCAAAGAGGTTCTTCGATCAAAAAAAGTGTCTCTTATTTTTATGCACACTGTTAAAATATAATACGTAAAGATCATTAAGATTGGATAG
This sequence comes from Cyphomyrmex costatus, assembly GCF_001594065.2. Lineage (NCBI taxonomy): Eukaryota > Metazoa > Arthropoda > Insecta > Hymenoptera > Formicidae > Cyphomyrmex > Cyphomyrmex costatus. The sequence continues at coordinate 271,702 of NW_017279439.1, read as the reverse complement.
AGGGAAAGACTTGGATATATATTACCTCGGTCTGGTTTGCATTTCTGCAAAAACGAATAAATGTATGTATATATTGAGCGTAAAGTTCTTGCTAATATCTTAAGTGAAAATGTAGTCTATCGTTCTCATTTCTTGCCTCTTGCCGAAGAAACCGAATTGTAGAGGGTGGAAGCAGTCGTGGCGAAATTAAGATTAAGCTGAAGAACGGAGAGAGAATAAACTGGCGCAGGAATTTGCTCGTAGTCCTTATGGCCTCCCTAAGGACAGCTAAGCAACCAACTGGTTGCAGAAGCGGTACGTTTATAGAGACAGCGAAATAGCTCTGCCCAGGCTCTGTACGATAAGTGCCCATGGAATCAAGCGAGCGAAAACACATAAGGACTACGCGGTACGAGAGGGTAACGGTTGGCTCGTCGAGACATTCCTCGTACTCCTGAATAGTTTCCCTCTACTCGCCACGATCTGCCGTATCTCTCGCTGGCGAACCGATAGCTCAATTAGTCACGAGAACGAACTCGCTTTTCCGGCTATCTCTTTTCCCCACCTTTGGCGGTTGGTGGTGTCGGCTGGTCACGAGAGAAATGGCCGGGGCGAGTCCTTAGGTTTAGGAAGGAAGGGCGGAAGTCGATAAGAGGCAAAGTGGAATCGGGAAAGCGGCGTTGTGGAAGCGCGTAAGCGAAAGATGGAAGAGGGAAAGATCGGTGTGTGGGAAGGTATAGGACGACGACGACGAGCGAGGAAAAAGAACGGAACGAATGAGGGACGGGATGTTGGAGAATGCGCACGCGAACGGGAGAGGTTTTACCGCGAAAGTTTCTCAAGGGAACGAACAGAACGTCCGTTCTACCAGCGAGCAAACCGACCCATCGATCGATAGATCCGGAACCGGCGCGGCTCGTTTCCTTCACCTTCTTGTTTTTTCTCCTTCTCTCTCTCTCTTTCTCTTTACTAAGTCCCGCTCAGGGGACTGTACTTTTCAGTGGAAGCCTAAAGTTGCAGCTTGAGAGAAGAACACGATGTAGTAGATCTAGTAGTACTGTGAGCGAATCACGAGTTAACGAGTGAATCGAGTTAGAGGTTTGAGAGGCGGAAGTTGCTGAAAGTCTTATTGGAAAATAAGAGGATACGACGACGCATGTTGTTAAGTATCGAGGAAAAGTTTCTCAGAAGAAACTAATTAAACTATCTCAAATATATGTATATGATATAGAAAAAGGTATAGTAATATAATACGGCGTGATATTTAAATCGGAACTTTCTACCTTGTGAGCCACGCATTCTCGATCCAACGGAAACGATTGACGCGTTCATCGGAATTCGTAGGATTTCGGTAACGCTATGTGGGCGCGCGCACATTGACAAGCACTAAATCTAGATTGAAGTACACGAAGTAGATAACGCAAAAAGCTTTCAGTAGTTTTATGACACCTTCAGTAGAGTGTCGCGTAATTTGCGATCGCGAAAGCCACGCCGATGCGCGCGACGTGACTTCGATTCGCGTCAATAACGGGGAACCGAGATATTTTCGGAATTCCCGACGATTTCCATGGTCAGAGTATATTTGATTCACGTATAGAGAAAGAGAGAGAGAGAGAGAGAGAGAGAGAGAACGGTGACCACATCACCGCGGGTTCTTTTATTCACGACGAAACGATTTGTATCAGACGCACGATAGTGGAGGAACCACAACGGATCCGTTTATTTCATGCGCGCCGGAATACGAACGCATCACGCATGTGCGTGCGCAGAAAAAAAAATCCCGATTAATCCAATGCAAGAGAAGTAAGCGGTGCGTGGAGAACCCGCGCGAGCGAAACATGCTCCAGCGTGTTTGCTCAGCTTGGATTTTTATCCGGCCAATAGCGATGCCTTCACCGGGTAACGCGCGGCCATCGTTTGTGCGCGCCGTTCCGTCAGCACGTGAAATTCGACCGCGCCCGCAATTGCGAATTTCACCGGGGCTAACACATACACCACCTTGCTTACATACGCGCGCTGAATATTACGTTTTTTTTTTTTTTTATATATATCGCGCACAGGTATACCGCCGCGGGCTGTTTTTTACCTGGGAGCGAGCTCGGTATTCACGAGAACGAGCACCGCGACAGAGAGATTCCGCGGCAAATTGCGGCGTCGTTTTGCTTAACAAAAAGTGTAAAGGCATCAATTCGCTCGCGAATTTTTTAAAGTGATGAGGAATAAAAATAAAAAAGGACTCTTCGCGCACATCACTCTCGTAAACGTCGCAGTTAGCGCTGAAAAGTTTAAACGAGAGTAACGAATATTCGACAAAACTGTACACTTCTCTTTGGTTAACTCGACCTTCTGATCCCTCTCGTTTGGAAAAGAGAGCGAAGTGAAAGACCTGTGCGGACAGTTTAGATAGGAGCCGCGATACAAATAAACTACTACCCGCATCTCCACCCCAGAACTCCGATCTTCTCTCTGATCCTTTTATCTTTTAATTACGCGGATTTCGCCACCCGTTTAATTCTCAATCCGCTTTACCGACTTGAACCCAGTTTTCTCAACGCTTCCGCGCGATTCAATATGGATATAACAATCTCTTGCTGTTTGACAAAATAGCGTTGACGAATCTTTTGGGGAATATAACAATCTTTTATTATTAAAGAAAAAGAGATTATTGGGGAAAGATTGTCTCGTAAAAGTCGGAAGACACGGAAAATTCCGAAGAGTAACGTCCTAGAAATAAAATCTGAAATCGTAGATCCAAATAAATTTTAAGAGAACGCTAAACCGACACTCACGCTTGAGCCAACGCATTACTTCCACGAAGGAAATAGCGTCTTGAGGGGAGAATCCGAGAGACGAGGATAAATAAGAGGAACGTGCAAATCTCTGGAGAGTCGAAACGTTCTGCGCGCCTTCGCGATCGATATATCCGAAAGGCTTTCGGACCGTGGGAAACACAGTGATTCCCGGTCCTCGAGAGGAGCGTGCACGGCAGCAGCCCTCCTGGATACCGTGATCGTTACGGCGCATCTGAATACGGACTTTCTCGATACGGGAGAGGCGGAAGAGGGTAGGTTGGTGAGGAGAGGAGAGGAGAGGAAAGGAGTGTCCGTCTCCCCGTCCGGCTCCTTTCCAGTCACACCGTGTGTATTCGCCCGGCAAGCGAGCTCCCCGTGCGAATTGAAAGTGCTGAAAGTCCCGTCGAGGCGAATTGCCAATTGCTTCGTCGCTCTCAGCCAGGGGCTTACTACGGCACGGAATTGGAAATACCGTGGCGCGCGCGGCTTTCTCCAACCGTCTGCCGCGCGAGACAGGACTACAGGATTCACTCCAGCGTGTATATACATACGTACATATGCAGGTTGCGGGCTATATACATAGAGAGACGCGGGATTTGCTTCGATGGATAGAAAGGGCGGTAGATACGCGTTAACCTGTCAAAAGTTTAATCAATCTCCCGAAATCTGCGGATCTCTTGGACGTGATTTCGAAATCTCGCGCTAGAGGAATTGTTCGCTAGGAAATATAGGTATCGGTTGTATTGGTCAGGGGATCATGGAGAGAGCGCCTCTCTCAAACTTTCCGAATCTCGAGCTGAATCTCGTCGAAGACAGCATCTCTGGAGAAGCACGCTTGTCCGCGAAGTTTAGATCGTTCGTACGTCATATACGACGTGACGATCGAACCAAAGATTGATATCCGTTCGAGCTATCAACTCGTATCTACCCGTTAATTTCACTTCAGTTATTAATCGCTTCGTCTGTCGAATGCTATATGAAATCGCAGTGTTCATTTATTAAGTTCGTCTCGCTGGTCTATGTATTGTGAGTCAAAACGTCAATATTAACGAGGTCGCTCGCGCACGCAGGAGGGTGCGTTCATGTCGAACCACGCGTTAAACCATCGCGGGACATGCGGAAAAATTCGCCCTCGCGCCCTGCTTGAAAAATACAAACATATATACATGCACGCGCAATGAGAACGCGGTTCATGCATGCCGTGAAGCGCGCGGGATTCCGCAATGCGCGGAATTCGTGTTTGTACGCGTGTTGGACGCATGTCGGTGCGTTCGGTTACGCGAACGGCGGATCGCGTGCACGCAACAGGCACGCGTGATCAACAGACCGTGACGATGGAGAGTGTCGTCGTCTTCGGCGAGGCGTAGGCGTGTATCGACTGAGAGTACCTCGATTGTCAAATGCGCAGAGGATCCGTGTGCGGATTCGCGTCGGGCTTGTGTCGCGCCGCGCAGAAGCTCAAGCCGAAGCACAGCATCAGCAACGCCACCGAGCCGACCAGCAAGTGACTCGACCAGGACACCGAGCACTTCCCTGAAACAGATGGCATCCGTCTGTCATCGACTCGTCTCGGTGATCCCCCTGGTGAAACCTCGACAGCGATCCGTAGCTACCCACGGGAATTTCCCCGAGAATAGCTTAGTCGGCCTAATTGTCGTGCCGAGGTTGAATGTAATCGTCGCCTGTAATGGCTTAATCAGCGCACCGAGATAGCCTAATAAATTCAGACGGGCAAATTTATTTTATCGCGTACGCCGTGGAATAACTTACAGAAGTTATTTTTCGAGAGATTACAATTAGAGAGATAAAAATTGCTTTTTAATAACGCAACAGCTAACTAAAAAACGTCACACTACGGTATTATTATTATTAATTTTAACTCTCTGCCGGCAATATGAAGTCTTAAAGGTACTATCCATATTTCGATTGTTAATTTTGGTAGATTGCAGATTTAAATCTATAAAATATAAGGAAAATATCCGATTTTTATATATGTACCTATATGATGGTAAAAAGTTGTTGTCAAAACTTTGACAAGTCTATCAGAATTTTTACAAATTATTAAGGAAAATATCCGATTTTTATATACCTATATGATGGTAAAAAGTTGTTGTCAAAACTTTGACAAGTCTATCAGAATTTTTACAAATTATTATGTATGGTAATCCGGAACAAGCAAATTGCTTTGTGTCTCGAAGATTCCCTTATGTTGATGGAAGAGTTAATTTCATATTGTCGACAGAGAGTTACATATTATATTATTGATTTTAGATAATAATTTATTTTGATACTAGGATGTATAAATAAATGTTTTCGCGATAGAAATAAACATAGTAAAACTATGAAACCTGACGATAATATGATATAATATGGCATAAATGAACGTAATAATAAGTAACCGATATCGTCACTGAATGCAAATGGAATAACTATAAATCTAATTTAACGCTAAAACAATAGAAACGTTATTTGCGATTATAATTGAGAATATATAATGATCGCTTCGAACAATTTTAGATAATTGAAACGTACTCTCGTGCTTCTATCAAAATCTATAAATAATTTTAATTTTTAAACCGCAGTAAATGTCGTTTAACTAACGGTACTCTATTGGAAATATACGTAATTCGATCGTCATCACTGTGACGTTGGTTTTGACGTCGGTTTGACCTAACAACCCAGGTTTATTCCTAGCGTTCACCTGGGATTACTTGTCACTTGTACACCGAATAGCAAGGATTATGTGTTTTAGCTGGATATTCGATAAACCTTTAAAATCCTATCAAAAAAAAATGTACAACCGCGTCCGCGTTCAAAATGTCCCAAAATTGTCGCGGTTAAATTTATTTACAGTTTTTCAGCGCATTAACATCTTTCTAATAAAATGCCTGATTGAGCATCAAATTATTGAATTGCTTGTCAATTTAATTCGTGATATTATAATACAATAGTTTAATCGGATTGCGTTCCAAGACCGAAAATAATTTCGGCGCGCGGTTTAAAAAGACTACATACATATATAGTATATGTATAAATTCACACAGAATTATTTCAGCATTTCAGATCTAGCTTGATCGCTTAGGGCCGTTATTTCCTAATTATTGTGTAGTCACATGACGGTCTTATTCAAAAGTTTATATTGTTATGGTTAATTTTATTAAAAGTTTCCTTTGTCGGTGCAAAATTGCTTCTTTCATACAATTCAGAAAAAAAAATTGAACATCTTGAGAGAAACTTTATACAAGAAAAGATATAGAATTATTTTAATGCGATGATTTCTATTTGACGCAACAGCGCGAAATAAACGAATATTTTCTTCGGGTTCTATCACGCAGTTAAACCGAATGCGGATTTATCGGAGATGATCCTGTATGCGGACTACAACGTATACATCCGCAGTCATGGGGAATCAACAACGAATCATCCCTCGAGTATTGAAAGGCAAATCATCGGATCGCCGATGTCGAATCGCATCGTTACGTACCGCGTTGGGAAATTACGAGAAACTCAGAAGCTACATCCGAGGCCATTGAGACATGGTTCCGTAAAGTTACACACAAAAGCTCTAAGTTTTGATTGATTCATGTGAAATCTCGAGAAAAAATGGCTATAAATTGTTGAGTGCTCAGTAAAACGCTTCGGGAACTCGCTTGCGAAAATGCAGAAAATTCCATTACTGATTCCAGTCCATCGTCGCTGTCGTCACTTGGTAGTTACGTCTTAAGAGTGATTAGATACAGACACACGTCCGTAGATTTCGCCGCGTTGCAATGGAACGGCAATTTCTCGCTGAAGACGTCGTTAAACTAGGAAACGAGCAACTAAAGCAACTCTCCTCTCGCGCGCGCGCGCGCGTGCAGCGAATCCGTCGAGCGCGTTAATTAGTTATCAAATTAAATCAATAACTCGCGCGCCACATTCCGGAATTAAGTTCCGGCACCATTCCACGCGGTTCGCATCCCGCGTTACCTGCATCGCGTTCCTGCAGACTCGAAAACGATGTTTCGAGGACTAGGCTACTCACCGAGATTGTAAACGTTGGCCCCTTTCCCACACGATTCGCGTACCTCCCGATTATCCCAGCCTATCGGATACATGACTAGGCCGCCGCATATCATCGTGGCTGTAACAAGTAAATGAGAGTGGTTTATCAATTTTAAACTGCGCACTTGAATTTAGTTGCCGTTAAAAAGCGTCAACATTTGTTTACTCTTTTGTAGTACTGATTGAACATTGTTAAGATATTGAATAAGCTTCTTTATCTTGAAAATATTATTTTATATATTGTATAAAAATAAAGAACGAGATTGGAATGCAAAATTGCTTTGCTTGCAAAATATGAATATTTTAACAAAAAAAGCATTGCTCATGCAAATTTGGCGATTTTAAGGTTGTGTAATCAAATATTTTTTTTTCTAAAAAAAATAATACTATGACATTCCTGGCTACATCCTGCATCGATCATGTCTGTGACTCTGTCATTTTTCGAAAGCGATCCTTAAACGTAGAAAAGAATCGAAAACAACGGACTAACTTGAAGCGCGTAAATGGAATATGTCAATGTTAGAAGAAGAATGACGTCGCTTGATATCTATTTTATTTGGGGACAGTTCATTATTTCGCTGCGAAATGCGAGTCTCTCGTAGCTCCATTGCTTTCGCATCAATTTGACGAGGAGAGATCAGGTTGTCATTTTTGAAGATGCATTACTTTTTTTCTCCATATTCAATAAAAGGATTCGAAGCTTATTTTATTGTACAATTCAATGATACATGAAAAATATTTTCCTCTCACAAATGGTAGTAACAAACGCATTGATGTATAATAAATTTAATTACAAGATGCAAAAAATACTTATAATACGCTCTCACCAGCAAGCAGTTGTAAGGAACCAAGAATCCTTGTGTGCTTTGGCGTCTTGAGAATATGCGGAAGGAATGACGATGCTGCTGCCAAAAGTGTCAGGGCACCGATCACTGCAATCGCGACGCCGATACCCATTGTGACTGTACTCGCCTGCCACCAAGCACTCGGTATGTCCCAAAAACTGCAACGAAACATCGCATATGATATAAAAACTTATTTAATAATTTAATTAGAAACCTTTCAAAAACATTTTTAAAAAATGTCTGTATACAATCAATAACAACAAGAGCAATATCGGTAAATCTCTGAAAAAAAACCGAGTATATTAAAAACTATGATTATTGGTACAAAAATGTTTTGTTTATCAATTGTATAATAGAACGATCCAAATAATATCGAAGCTTCAATTGGTACACAATGTGTTTATCACAAATTTAACGAAATAAACTTTATTCGGTATTTATATATTTATCTTTCTACATTAATCAATAACGTGCGCAGTGCATATGACAAAATTAGCGCGGATTTATCGAGCCAATGCCTCAAGCAAAACGAGGGAACAAATTTATTTTCGTATAATTACATCTCGATGCAATAATATTATGGAAACTAACTCATACGTGAAATCATTTGGCTATTGCATTTCGATATACAATTACAATTTTCACAACGAAATTAAGCAGAGTTAAGTTAAATTATATGATGGATTTGTAGAATTTGCTGGTATTTTGAACAAAAATTGATAATCTATACATTACGTAATTTGTAACACAGTTTCTCAGCTGACGTCTTTACGTTAGAGACGCAACTTGAATCCCTTAAGACACTACATGCTATAATTTATCAATAAAAAATATTATGAAGCAAACACAAACACAAACAAACGTTCCATAGAAATTTAAAAAAATATAACGTTGAATGTTATTCCAAATAAAGAATCGGCTCTCTGGTGAAACTGCCGATGCCGAAAAAACGAAAGGGTGATGCGAGAGGATATGGAAACGAACGAAACGCAACTATGCGGAATATTTTTCGTTCTATACAAATATTATTTGTGAGAGATATCGTCGCGTAAAATATTGTATTATCTGTTTTTAACTTTCCAAAGTTTTGATCCATTAACCATATGACTAAACACGATATTTTTTGGGGGGCATATTCTAACGTAAAATATCGTATATTGTTCCCTCTCTTATTTCGTAAAAAAGAAAAAATAGATTATTAATCGCAGCGAGTGAAGTTAAAGCCATGGCACTCGTATTTCTTACATTTTCGTAGCTATCCCCTCGACCTACTATTTATTTCGGGCGTTGCTAACTCGTATAGCTTTCTGTGTCAGCTAACTTTGAATAAATCCAATTCTTGAAAAATATTTTATGCATATATATTGAAATGCCGTTGCAATAACTGCAAAGAATATCAATGGTATAATAATAACATAAAAGATATCTTTGAATATTTTAAGAAATTATTCTGTAAAATATATTAGTAATAAAGCTCAATAAATTTAAAAATATCGAAAAAGGAAAGGACTACGAGCTAAAGATTAATCGTTAAATTTGAAAACGTTGATAAATAAACAATATAATTTAGTAAAAAATATAAGAATTTAATTTGAAGGCATGCCATAAAACAAAAAACATTATTTTGTAAAGTTTATGTGTCGTGAAACTAATCGATAAATTGCCGAGTTGATTACATGCCGAAAGGTAACGTTCCTAGAACTATCGAATCGTCTCGATTTGCAGAGACCAGCTATTAGCACTTATCGTGCTTGTATTGCTTGCATTAGGGGAAGAGAAGGGAGAAACACATTTCGCGTGTGTACGATTATGCTATCATGCGCATTTGGCCAATCGGGAAATTGCTTGTGGTACAACCGACACTTTCGAGAATCAGATATTGAAACAGCTATAATGCGTACCCGGTGAATTTACCAGCAAAAATGGTTGGTAACATATGGCAATCAACGTAATAACAACAACAACAATAATAATAATAATAAAACGTAAGGTGCATTTTGCAATGTAAAAAACGTCGAACATTAAACTCAGCAGAATCTGTAATCGTTAAGATTAAAGTTCCTTGAAAAATTTTCCAGTATCGCTACGTATCTAATTGACAGGGAATGGAATCCGACGAGTGGGTGAAACTTTATTTGGCCGAGTATATACCGCAGATGAAAAAGGAACTCGAGAACATAGAGCGGCTTCATAGGATGGTACTGACACCATCCGACCTACATACGAATTTACGAAAATTAAATCAGAGGTACATTTGCGCGAGATACATATTTTTATATCCTTTTTCGTAGCGAGATCTCGTTAGAAAGAGTATAAGCGGAATTAAATCTGTGGATGACTCATTGTCGACGCCCGTGTTTGCCACACGGTATTCTCGATGAAAAGTACACGCTTGTTTTTTTTACAAAAAAGAAAAGCCTCCCGGAGAGATAGAAATATTAAGGCAATGCTATAATTTCATTTTACATTATAATAATAGTCATATACCTTAATTAACGTGATATTAACGTCGAAATCCGTTTGTTTTAAAACTGATTCGAGAATAAAGCGCATTAAAGAGAAAATCAAGTTTCGTCTGTCGACGAGCATTTTTTTAAATGTTTAATAGTGATGCGCGCGCGTCAACTTTATCATTTTCTGTCATTTCTATTGTATAATACATGCTCTCGTGAAGTAAGAACACAAGCAATTGTCAGAACAATCTCCATACAATTCCATACCACTACTGACGTCATCAATACATATGTACAGTTAAATCGATCATATTGTCTGTTACATGTTTACTCATGTAGCGCAAAACTGTAATTCTCTTAACTGTCTGGCAAAACTCATCGATTCAAGCGGCGTCAAATTAAACCTCAGATGAATTACAATTTCTGTGTGTGTGCCATCTGCGAAACGCGTTGCGGATTGCGCGTGCAAGTCCATCAACGATGCACGAGTGCGGAGTGTTAGATCAATCAACGAGTGCGCAAGACTACAAAAGAGAAGAAGATTTACATAATTTGTCATGGGTCGTTGCTTCACTTTTACCACCTACACGCAAACTTCGCGCGTACTTTCTATTACGAATTCTCTTTGCAGTCAACGGCAGATGTATACCGTAATTCGAATTTGGAAAATTTTTTAAATTCAATTTTTGTTTTTAACGCTGTCATCGATTTTACGGAGTAAATGCGGAGTTTTCGATCATTTATGTAGTTGAGGAATAAATATAATCAGTAAAAAACACATGATTTGCAAACAGTTATATATTTTATACTCATAAATCCGATTAATCACGCGTTTGCACGCCGTTATCGCGAATATTATTATTATGGTCATTATCGGTGTTATAACGCAAACAAATATATACCGATTAATTTAGTATATTGATATTAACAATATTAACATTATTAATATTATGAAAATTTATTTTCATGCATATTTAATACGTAAAAATTTATTTTAATGCAAGTGTAACTTACATATTTTTAATTACGTAATATAATTTAGAGCTATTGTTATTTATACACGTAGAAGAGAGTTGAATGCGTACCACTTAATCTATTTTTTATTATATTTTCCATTTGGCATTGTTTTGTGCCAATTAGAAAATATAATAAAAAATAGCAAATGAACAATGGAAATTTCAGCGCTTGAGGCTTCGGACACTTATTATTACATATTTAACTTTTTATTAATAATTTTAATAATTAACCAATACCTAACTTTAATTACTTATTGAAAAGAATCAAGTACTTTATAATTAAATAATAATAATGAAAAGACAAATGACATTAAAATAAAATTGGCTTAAATATATTTTTGTACTTGAAATTTGTACTCATATTAATTATTTGTTTTGTTATTATCAATTATCAATCTTATTTTTTAATGGTACGATTTAGAAAACTTGATGGATAAACTTTCTTCTATGAAAATAGAAAAATGTAGAGTAAAATTAAATGATTATGTTGTAATCAGCTACATAAAAAGTTGATTAAAAATTAGTATCAAATGTATCTTATTTTTTAAAACACCGCTATAACGTTCATAAAACAAGACATAGACTATTATATTTTTATCTATGTATATTACTCATTTCTTACGTATTTTATATTATTGTTACTAACTATTGTCTATATTAACTAATAATATAAAATATTGATAAGATATAATTTAGACAACCAGTACACATTTAGCAACTCTTTCCTATGTTTCTAATATAAACTCTAAAAATACATATAAAGTCGAACAATGATATTTAACTCAATTACTTTTGCATGCCTGACAACTTAAGAGGATTAACCGTAAATTAATATCTACGTTAATAGGCGAAAAACGTTTCGTTTATTGAGATAAAACAAATAAGACGTAATCTGGATGTTTTGCGCAGAAAAGAGAAAAAACCATGTCGTTTCTTTCATACTTGATTCTTCATAATTCCCTTTGTTAATAATAATGCCTTAGTTTTAATGCCGCGAGCTATCGCGATTTTTATGACCGCGCACACGACAAACCGACGTACTTAGTTCGCGAAGAAAGTTTTTATAGCGCGATACGTCTCGTTTTCTCACACGATCGCGACATTCGTGCGTAAGTATTCCGTAAGAAATTATTCCACGAATTGTATACTTGAGCCCGGATGAAATTATCCGGATTTGCGTTCCGAGCTCAAATTAATCCGCCCGTCATCAAAACTTTGAATATTACTCCCTCACGTACGGCTCGCGAATGTGTGCAAAGGAGGATGTTAAGTTAAAGCTGTTTTTCGGCCAAATTAAGAAGTTTCAAGATGACATATTACATTAAAGAGTTACTTAAAATTAAGTGATATATCGCTTATTTTGAAGAAATATCGGTAACGTGGCAGTAATCGTTATCAAAGACAAAAAACTTAAAATTGTTAAGTAAGATATCAAGATATTTTACGAATTAAGCTACAAAAACTGTATTGTTATTATTTAAACAAGATAACCTCTGATACTCTAATCAATGGATAGTCCAATGGTTGAATCAGTAAAGTTTAACTAAAAAAGAAGGAAAGTTATTATATATACCTTTAAATTTAGAGATATTATATGCCTAAAATACTATTATTGGTACACACATGTTAATTTCAATCTTCTAATACCATTTGTATACTTTTCTAATATCATTCATTGAATCGATGCACGAAAACAAGGTTAATCAGATCACATAATAAAGATTAGTTAGAAATCTCACATTTCATTCACTGATTACCAGTGACATACTGGCTAATATCAGTGATTATCCACTGATTTAGATAGTAAGCACGTTTGTCATTCAAAACTAAAATTTGAAACCAAATAATTATTTTGTATCGCACTCTTTGTGTCGTTCGACAATCGTTTGAAAATTCTCTTCTAAATTATGTGTTGAAGCAACAAAAACATCTGTTGCTTAATTTCTGGAATATTTTGATGTCTTAGTTAACAATTTTTATTAATAAATGTGATAACATTAGCTTTATTGACCTTTTATCAAGATTTCTCTCACGTTTTCGATGTTTTTCCAAGATAAGCGAAGTGCCACTCGACTCTGCTTAAGTAAGTAGTTCTTTGACGTGATACATAATTTGTACATCTCGGAACTCTTTTTCATTTCAGCCGAAAAACAGCCCTAACTTAACATCCTCCTGTTTTCCTGTTATGCTCGACATAATTAATTGTATAATTTAAATTCTACGTTGAATGTTCATTTCCAACCAGCCTTTAATCCTTGTATTAATTAGTTCGTTTATGATGTTACATATATTATTATTACTAATTAATAATAAGTATATATACGTTTCTTTAAATACCTATATATATAAATTTTACTTTGTATTATTACATGGAATAAATATATTATTTTATTCTAGTAATATATGATACATTCGTCGATAATATTCGTCCACGCATCCTTCAATCTTAATCATCAGAAGTACCTATATTTTCTTAAAGTAGAGATCTCGTTAAAACGAAGTAATCAAAATCGCGTGTAACAAGAGATGTTCGGCATCCGAAATCGTTCTCGTTTTAATTAACCGGCTCGTTAATTCGCGAGAATGACTCGAGCAGATTCAGTGAACAACTGTTCTACAGCATTTCGAGCATTTCGAACACCCCATAAGCAGAGTCTCTTGCTCCTCAAGATCCTTAATCGTAGTTACATATTTGCATCAATTCGCTTTGATATGGGAATACAGTGATGTGCGAGAATACGTACCTGGAATACCTCGCACACTCGTAAACTATCTCGGGCGTGGCGTTGGGCGCCCTGATTCGCGGGTAGTTGCAACGCCGAAAGGAACTGAAGTATGCGTCAGCCTTCCCCAACAGTCGTCCCTGAAATGCACAAGATTGCGGAAATGCGGTTGTTACACTATTACGTTTTAACGCTATAGGCTTTATAATAAAACTGTGTATAAAACACCAAAGTTCGCTAACTTCAGCAAAATGGAGATGGTAAACTTAAAATTACGCGCTGTACCGTCGATGAAAATACATAAAGCTCATAAATATTAAAGAAATTGGCAGACTTAATTTCACTCCCTTTCTAATGTAACTTTCTTGAGTTGTTTGTAGAATGGAAGGTAATTGCAGAAATAAGATGAGAAATATTTGAATAAGTGTAAAGTGTAGAAACGTCGACGACATTTGAACGCTGCTGATTCGTGGCGCGAAGATTGTCGTGTAGCGCGAACATGCAACAGCATCCGAGGCAAAAGACTTATGCAGTCTATTCATTTATATGCGAAGGCGATGGCACTGCAAGGGAAATTTTCTCTCCTTTCTAACAGATTTTACACGGCGCCAAAGAAAATGTCTCGCCGTCCTGTTTGAATGCTTTTGATTGCTTCTCTTAATACGGAAAAAATATAGCGTGACCGTCTGGCGGAGGAGTAATAAGCTTGCTTGTCGTTTGCCAAATGCCGTTTCCTTCGAGCATGTTTCTTTTCTCGCATTTGTTTCCATTAATATACCGTAATAAAAGTCTCTGACTAAACGTAAAATTGTACGATTTTATAAACAAAAAAGTTCTTCTTTTTATTAAATTTCTTATTCCTTACTTAAATGATTCTAAGAAAAAGAAAATAGAATATTTAATAATTAATATAAAAAAAGATCACAATATTTTTTTTATTAAAAAAAGAATTTTTTTTTATTTACTTTTCATAGTAATGACAAAATGGATTTACACATATACACACAAATATAAATTCTAATTAAATAAAGCTCTGAAAAAATCACGTTTGATATGTTCAAACGCTATATCACTGTATATCATATAAAATTACGTTCGTATATATAAAATAAATACATTCGTATGGAACTTTATGTTAACTCTGATCTATTCAAATTTACCATAGGATCGTTTGGGTTAATGTGATTAAAAATTCTAAAAAAAAAAAGTTTTTCAAGAAAAAAGATTTTACATTAACAGATGAGGTTATCAAATACCAAAGAGAAATGTTTTTAAATCAAATATAAATAAGAAAATTAATTAATAAAACATATTTTGAGTCAAGTAGATCCGAACAAAAACAAAAACTAATGAAGTTAATAATTATATTTATTTACAAACTTTGATGCCATAAAACGTAATAGTTAATTTACACTTATAATCTATTGTCTTATAACATAGCATTCATAAAAATGCATGCACTGAACCAAAACTGTACGTAAATACAATAAAATATTCCTTCAATTAATGAAAATTGATCCAATGAATTCTTAGGTTATAAAACTGTTACTAGAATTTATTGCAAGAATGAATATATAATTATATAAATGAATTTAGTTATTGTATCAATGAATAATTGGACATTAATTAACGTAAATAACATTATTAAGTTGAACATTGATTAATGATCATTCATTGGACTAAAATTTTTCTCAGTGTGCTATATTCAAAAGAAAGAAGATCAATTCACATAGACAAAATATAGGTATACATGTATAATTGGTTCTAAAGAGAAGACCATCTGTTAATTAAACTGATGAAACGCTTTGACTAACAAGATTCCTCTTGTAACAAGGCTCCCCTTATAGCTCTAGATTCCTTCAGTGATTCGCTATACGGAGAACCGATACGTCATTAATCCTAAACTGTACAAACGAGCTCTTAGAAACGAATATCCACTATCAACGGTAACAAGATCTCGGAAAAGCAAACTATAATTACTTTCACTACCTGCGGAACATAAAAGGGTTTGTCAAGACTATGCAGAAAGTTTGCTGCTTAGAGAAAATATACAAAATAGATTCGGAGTGTGGAAAAAGTAGCAATTTCCTGACCATATAACTGCGAAGAGCAGGATCTCTCTTTTGAGAGGCGGTTTCGTTTGTGACGCGACGCGTAGAATATGAACAATTTCGCGAGTGGGGCCAAACTATCTTGAATCTGCAACAACATCGGCCAGACCAGGTAAAGGCAAGTAGCAGTCACACGAAGTACAAAGTTACCCGACGATATTCGCCTCATCAACTTCTCTCTACCAAGTTGTCGGTGCCCAGAGCGTTCTTGTCGCGTTCAAGAATCTTGTACGCGTAACGAACGTCTCAGTAAGTTTCAAGGACCGAAATTTTGCTTCGCGTCACAGCCAAGACTTTGTTACACTTGTTGACAATGCCGAATTGTAGTTAGAGTGAAATCATTCAATTGTCTGAATTACAGTACTCTTTGAAAGTACATTATTGTTCCGTTACGTGAATATAATTACTATTACGATTTGCAACATGCATTTTCACTCATTTTTTATTGCCATTCTAGTTCTAAATGTCTAGAGAATTTAATCTTTTAGTACTTTTTATCGCACATTCGTTAACATAATGATATTTCTTTTAATATTTGAGATTTCTTTTCTCTCTCGTGTATCTTTTATTACAATATATAAATTCCTTTCAGTTCGTTTAACTTTACGAAACTGGCTAAAATACTAATTACGTGACAAATATCCGTATACTGTTGATGCTGTAGAACTAATGTTTCAGTTTCGTTGGTTCGCTCGTGGTTTAAAACGAAGAATTCGATTACTATTGCCGCTCTACGATCCATCTTGTCGGATGACTCGTGCTTGTTCGATTTCTCACGTTTTCTTTGCCGTCCTCGTTTCATTTCTTATTTCTCTAGCTTCTCTGCTTTTCTTCTTATTTCCAAGTTGCTCTTTTCTGACTATTCTTCGTTTTTGTGTTTCGCTTCTTTGTCGCAAACTCCGCTGTTATTCATCTCGTCCGATTTTACATCTTGTGTACGGACGAAAATGAAATACGTAAATAGCCAGTAACAATATCTACAAGTAATGCTGCAATCTTATCTCAACATTAAAGCTCGCAAGTTCAAAGGCGCTTTAAAACGAATACTTTATCCTTTAATCCGCTTTTTGTCGAAGGCACGCTCGCATTCTCGGGATTCCCAGCTAATTTATTGAGAAATACATCGATACACGTATAATCGGATTACACTTAACTACACAGTAGAAATCAAGAATTAATGGGAATGAGAATTGGAGAGCTGTAACACCGCTCTCGTTATTCGTAACTCGACCTCAGCAAGTCCTGAAATTCGAGTTCACGAGAATTTCAACCGTCTGATCTCCCAATGAATAGCTCGAGAGTGATAAATGAACTGCCCGCTTGAACACGTGCAAAAAGCACACAATGTAAGAAGTAACGTAAGAAAAATATGCAATTTTCCGTTTAATATACAATCTTCTGTTTTCCCCTGAATTAGAAGCCTCGGGCCACAATCTTGTCTTGTAAGCCGTAAGTCGAAAGAGATTAATTTCTGTCTTTAAACTGTTTTTCCGCAGTCTTTACTCTTTAATCGTTAGACTTAAGCAAATTGAGCAGAACCCAATTCTTACGGTCTAAAAGCATAAGTTCTCTGACCGATATGTGGTTACTTACAACTTACGACTTATGGCTTACAGCCTCTTATACCCGTTTCCACTAATACAGATTAACTTTAATCTCGGTTCAATTTGCTCTTCGTCTTTTTCTAGTTCTAAAAATTAGAAAAAGATAAACAGTAAGTTAAACCGAGATTAAAGCTAATCTATTATACATTGGTGGAAACGGCTATTAAAGCAAGGTTGTGGACCTAAACTAATTTCAATGTAGACGGATCGCATACTCCGATACGCTAATTTTTGGGTACATTGATTCGTCTTAGTGAAATCGTGAAATGTTCTTGATATGCACGTCGTTGAAACTTCCGAAATCACCAGTACTTTCGCGGGCGAACACGCAAATTTCGTCGGTTTTATCACGACGTCTATTAAATCGCTTTATGATCGTACCAGAGAAATCGTCGCAGTCGTCAAAATCATCGATACGAGAACCTTCGACGATAAGCGAGGAACGACTTCTTCATATCTTCATGTCATCATCGTCATGTTAACGATGCCAAGTTTTTTATGTATTACGAAGATACGTGTCATTCGTATGAAAGATGCGCAAACTACGATCGTACGTACATAAGAAATTCAGAATGGCCCTTCGTGAGAAAAACGCGAAAAACGATGTCGTACAGTTTTATAGTAATGGAATAGAGCGGTGTAGTTAAGGCGAACTTCCACGTACTTGATAAACATAATTCTAAAAGTTGCTAGTAATCAGGTAAAAGTTATCGATCATTTGCTCGCCAATCGTGCATATATCGGAGCATTGTAGTATATCATCGCGGAACTAATTCAGTTGTGATCGGTAATAATGCTATTTTATCCGTATCCGATTGGACTAGTTGCTTTCGTATTTATCGATACCCTACTTTATAGCCCCATTAACGTCGCACTTTAATGACCATTAAACGTCATAGCGCTAATGTATCCCGTGACAGAGAAAAAAAGCGATATTAATTTAATTATAAAGATTCAGTGTGTTAATGCACGCGAATCCAAGCGAAAACAAGAAACAGAGATGGCTTCCAAGAAAACAGAACCATCGTGTTTCGTTAATCATCTGTGGCCACCTCATAACCCCTTCAAGATTCCCTCGCGATTAACCGTTACAATCTTTTAAACATTTCTCCAACGCCGAGAAGTTGAGAAACTTCTTGAAAGAGATGGATCCCTACTTTTATAGCTCTTTACAACATTATAACGGGGTGTGACGTAATTAAAAGCGCGTAACGCAATCGCTCACCTGAATCCAATAAGGCAGGTAAAAACCGGAGCACGCCAGAATCGAGGCCACAGTGGACAGAGTAGCCCACAGCACGCACAGCACTGTCATCTCATCGGTTTAGAAGCGACCACCTCTCTCCCTCACGCACTGCAGTTCATCCTCCATCCGTGCATAACTGTTGGGGACCACCCCCTCAAGCGGTGTCAGGATCACGAACTTCGACGCACCCGCACGGGAGATCGGGACCTGCATACGATCGTGGACAGCCGATCCCGACAGCCGCACTCGACAACGTTGACCCTCGTCGTTATTAAATCCTCTCTTTACATCATGGCTGGCAAAAGGCGACGATCGATCGTGCGACTGACATTTATTAGGGTATTGATGTTCCTGTCGCGGCTCGTTTGACACTCGCGGGCCGTTAATTCCGGGATCGATCGACCGCCCCCTAATCGCGGATCAGGACGTGCTTGGCGATGCGTACTCTTTCGGGTTTGAGCATCCGAGTGCTTTAATCATTCCCTCTTAATCATTCGGTCTTTATCGTCGTTTTCTGATGTAACGCCGCGTCGACCAGAGAGACCAGCGCGATGCCGTTAATTCAGATTCCACGAGGAATTACTCGGCTCGTAAAACGTGACCGAAGTGTCGCTCGGAATATCACTTCTCCGAAATGAGTCACGCGGTTAATTCCGATTCCCCGTTTTGTAACATACCTCACGTCGCAAAATTCATACCGAGTGACGATGAAGCGATTTCCAACTTACACACAGGGAAACCACGAGAAAGTTACGCCTCCCAAACGATTGCACAGTTCACTGCCTAAAGTTCCATACGACGATCCACTCCGTTTGTAAGCCACAAATGTCATCCAGATTCAAGTTGATTATTCCGCAGAATGTATTAATACCGCTTATTAAGATAGATAGATGTCCCGATTACTACGTATTGTCATATAGATCTGGCTGTTTACTCAAAACGCGACATTCATCAGGGAACGTCCAAGAAAAAATTAAATGATGCGCAGCAGCTTGTATAGCCTTTGTCCTACGTCGCGTTGTCAATTCACCGGGGATCCGCTCGTGGACTTAAATTCTTGCAGAGGTGGTACTTTTGTTCCTCCGCCAGACGCCTCCTCCAAGGTTAATTATAGATGCGACCACCGCTACCCACGCTACGACGCTCGTTCTCCACTACGGTTCCGTTAAGCGAAGCACGTTCATAAAGATTCGTGTCATTCGTTTTTGGAGCGCCGGGCGCCCGCGCCGTCACTCTCACGTCCGCGGCGCCTCGAGAGATCTCGAGGAAATCGCGAGGCCAGAGATTGTGTGGTGGAAAATTGATGTCAAATCGACGATATGGTTCTTCCGGTTGAAATTTAATTTTCAGCCCGGAAGTCGATGACATCTCTTTCTGAAGCGAACGGAGACGGGACGACCGAGGGCGAGAAATATATAGCGTCCGCGGATATCATCTCAAGTTGTCGTCACCGTCCTCGTTGTTCGCCGTCGTCGTCGTCGTCGTCGTCGTCTGTCGTCACCCGTCGTCGTCGTCGTCGTCGCCGTCGCCGTCGTCGCGCACCGCGCCGCTTCGTGGCTGCGACTGAACGGTTCCGTTCTCCACACTCGGCGGCGTTCCTCTCTTCTCTCCTACCCACCCACGTTGGATCGTGCCGCGCCGCGCCGCGCTGCGACCGCACCGTGTGGGAGAACCGAGGGCGCCCGACGACGCACCAGCATCCCGCTCTTGGACATCTGGCGAGCACACGCCGTGCAAGCGTGGAGAACGGCGATCTCGGTTATACACGCGTTACACGTCGCGATAGACGTGTGCGTGCGCAACATAACACGTGTACGAATCACGCTACCCGCGGATCCCGTATATGTTAATGAGAGATCAAATAATCGCGGTACATTCATCTCTTCTCCACTCTCACCGCTATCCGTTAAACGTTTCTTGCCCGAAGTTTCCGGCAGATGTGACATCGCTGATATCCGAAGTAGGACACGTTAGGGGATCATTATCTGTTTTTTGTACATATAGATCATAGCGCGATCACCAAAAATCTTATTATTCTTTCTCTCATTGTCATTTTGATATTAATTTTTCTTGTATTTTTCTATTTTTTATTAAACGTGTACCGACACATCGATCGATATATTAATACGGATTTAATAGAGCCCCTGGTGTATTGGTTTAAGAATAAAGCACTTGACGCTTCGGTTGTCAGGATTAAGTCTAAATAATTGAGGGCTTATACTATCCACACTACTACCATTAATAAAATCGTTTAATATAACAGGCTCTTTAATTACTTTAACTTACTACGTGACTCAAAATCAGAAATTGTTTTAAAGTTTTTTAATTAATTTAAAATCGATTTTTTCTTAACAAATATGTCGAGACATTAATAACTTTTAAATTACTTATCGTAATTATGAAAAAAAGAGATCTTTTCACTTAACAAGATTGCGAGAAAATAAATGTGTCAAGGGAACAGAATTAATTATTTCAATAATTTTATATATAGCTTATTGTAAAAGTCTTTGATTTTTTCAACAATTATAAAGATATGTATGATATCTTTATATGAAAAGTTGCAACAAATATCACTCTTTTTTTAAAAGAACAAAATTGGATAGAGAATTCGTATAAAAATATCGTAATTTTCGGATATAACACTATATATATACATATATA
>NW_017279439.1:113239-250031 GCF_001594065.2 Cyphomyrmex costatus | reverse complement strand
TATATATATATATATATATAAGATCGCAATTTGTCATCAATCCTATTACGTAAAAATAATTGTAGAGTACACGAAACAATTACACGAAAATTAATGGATGAGACACAACAAGACAATCCTTGATAAACTTGGCATTGTTCCAGAAATGGATAATACAAGGCGGAATGGTTTGTTGCCAAATCAGAGACACTTGCTTTTGTCACAAAAATACCTTCTGTGCTGTCCTGGAAACGCGAAATTAACGCGTAATTGCTAATGAAATTGTACATGCCCCAATTCTAGGTATATTGATACGAAACGCTAATGCACTGCGACGTCCCTCCCGCCACAAAGCCTCCCAGACTGAAATTAACAATGCGTGTGACCTACCACACGCATCGAGAAATCTCGTCAGTTTGTATCGGTTGTGGCTCATAAAGTTAAAATAGCCCGGTCAACGAAAAGACTGAAAAGAAGCGCGTTCTAACGTGGGAAATATTTTTTAATTATTTTTCGTGTAACATTAAATCTATACCGCGCAAATGTATCTCTACGAATACAAATACATGTTTTCCCTCGCGTGTAATCATATTCGTCTTATGTGCAGAGCGCTCGTTTGATAAATCCATCCGCCACCGCATTGTTGTTCCGGTCAGCTCTGCTCCACGTCTATTGTGGGGAACCTCGTTAACATTTCCATCATCCATCATCGGCATAGGGACGTTCTCGGTTTGTTCCCGCCGGCTATCGACGAAACACAAACGGTCCCGTTTGGCACCGGTTATCTCCCTCTCAGTCACATTAGGAAAATGAACCGCCGGTTTTTCTCTGTAAGCGCGGCGCGGCACAAATGCAAATATAATAGTGACGTTAAAACCGCGAAATGAAAACAAAAGCCGAATTATGGAAAAAAGCAGGGAATGGAAGTAACTCGTTACTTGTAACGAAGTTACAGTTACAAGTTATTTTTTTGGTAACTTTACTGGTAACTGCGTTACTTTCTTTTTTTGGTAACTGTAACGGTAACGAGTCACATTTTTTGGGTAACGGTAACGAAATTTACAGTTACTTTTGTCGTTACTTTGCACACGATTGAACACGGTTCGATTGGATACATGCTATTTAGCGCTTATCAATATGACTTGAAAGCCCTTAGACATTCGGCCGTTATGATTCAGTAATTATTTTACACTTCTATCTTCTATGTAATACATAGGACATACAAATATTTCAGTTTGCTGCATATTTTACAGGTTTTAGAATTACAAAATTGTGTTTAAAAAAAATTAAAAAATAAATTAAATAATAGTAAAATGAGAAGGGCTATGAACCCAAAAGCGAAACAGTTTAAAAGACGATGACAATAAGTGTCGAAACGTCGTTTGTTTTTATCTTTGTATTGTTCTAATATATATTTATACATTTAATTACATTGTCATCGTCGTTCTTATCGGAAATAAACTGTTTCATTTTTGGCTCGTAACCCTTCTCATTTTACTTTTATTTAATTTATTATTTGAGCCATTCTACATGTTTTTTTTTTTTTTTTTAACTGTATATTTGTCAGTATTACATATAAAAAAAAATGCAAAAGTACATTTTTAAATTGATTTTAAAAAAGTAACGGAAAAGTAACGAAAAGTTATTTTTCAAGTAACGGTAACTGTAACGAGTTACTTTTAAAAAGCGATAACTGTAACTGTAACTAGTTACATTTTTTACTCGGTAACGAGTAACTGTAACTAGTTATTTTTAAAAAGTAACTTTCCATTCCCTGGAAAAAAGTGATTAAAAATTATTAGGAAAAAAGCGAATCGACAGCTTGTAGCGAAAACGGCGATTCTACGATATAAATTCTATTTTGCGAAATAGTATAAAACTTTTTATTCTGCTGGACGGAGAAGGAATAAGCGCGACCCTTTTGTTGACCGTCCGGCTTTCTCAATGCGCAGGTGTGCGTGTGTGTGTGTGGATATACGTGTTCAAATTAGGCGATCCGACACGCGCTGGTGGAATGAGGGTTTCAAGTATGGTGAAGTCTCATTTCGGTGTATAAATTTCATCGAGTTTTATGGTCGTCGGTTTAACGCGCGCGCGCGCGCCGCCGTGAAATATCGTTTGCGTAAGCACAGTTTTACGCGCCGCTTCACTCGTCCAGTTACACTGCATTACTGCAGCTATATATAACGCCGTTGCAACAATAATTTTAATCCGCTACCGATGACGGTAAGAAAACGGTTGAAGCACCGCGCGGTAACGTCAAACACACTTTTGAGATGCTCGACAAGCGTTCGCCAGGAAGATCGTCAAAGGAAGGTTGAAGGAGAAAGAGAGGTTTGTGAATACAGAAAATTTTCTGTAAACGGAGAGCGAACTCCTTCCCTACGATATCATCGCCCGCCGGGTCCAAGGATCTCCCGTCGCCAAACGAGAAAGGCGCGCTATCCTGTCGTATCCTCTCAAACAGATTATGAGTCCCGGATTTATTTTTACGACCGGCCAGATCCCAGCGCACTCGTCTCTACCGTGGAGGACAAGGAGCGGAGGTGGGCGAGGAACTGATACCAGCTCCTGCTTGATTCGATGGCGGTGCTTCGAATCACGAAACCGTAAAATATATAGCGGCGCTTTTTATATAGAAAAAGCAACGTGAGCGAAAATAATCATCGTCGAGCGTCCGATCGGGAAAAGACAGAGGGGGTGAAATCGCCGTGGATTATTCGTTTCCTTCACGCGTCACAGACGAGAACAACACACACACACACATCATATTCCCGTCCGGACGCTGGAATTGGTTTAACGCGCGTTTTCGCGTATATATATCGTAAACCGCAACTGATTACCTAGGAAATTGAGATATAGACGGTGTACGTGAGGTTCGTTCTTCCTTCCTCCATCCGCGTTCTTATCTCTCCCTCTATTTGCCCGAGTAATGAGCTTCCCGCTGCTAACGTTAGCGTGGAGTGTGCCAACTCCACGGACATTTGCCCGTCCGTAGAAATTCTCCGTGCGTGAAAAATAACGGGGGTTATCGACTGCCGCTATCGCGGGGGTTGAATGCGCTGTATACGTTCCAGACAAATTATGTATCGCTGGGATCAAAGACAGACGACGCAACGGTTTGAAAAAAAAGATGATGTATCGAATAGCCTCGCTTCCGGCTGTTATGGTACGCGGTAAACAAAGTACTGCAGACAAATTGCGCACGAATTTTTCTCTCTTTCTTTCCCTACTTCTCGACGAGAGAGATTTCACAAAAGGAGATCAAGCTGAGGATATATAGCCTCGCGCGCGCGCGTGCTGGTTTTCGCTGGATCAAGAAAAGAGTGTTATCTTCATGCGCACGACCTGGTTACTGAATAAATACGGTCGATTCGATCTACCGATCGACGAACCTTGCGATTCGGTCCGATCATCGCCTGGACTCGAAACGCCGTAAAATACGGAGATATGGATTTGGTGAACGGTAAAAGCGATAAAGGAAAAGGCGAAAGAGTATATAAAAATATCAGAAGGGATCATCTTTTTAGTATTAAAGTTGTTAGAATATTACAAGAAAGCAATGTAGTGCAGGATATACATTTCAATTTTACGAATATTGTAGCGCATGCTAGCAAGAACTCGTCGCTCTTGTTACATAACATTCATACGATGTGACGGCAAACTCGCGTTCATATTTCATGTAGTATTATACAAATAGTTCGCGTTTTATATGACAGATCGGTGTAATAGCGAGGGCTCTGCAAAAAAGCAGAATCGCGTACATTACATGGAAAAACCACGCCGTCCTTGCGCGCGCGCGCACACACACACACATACATGAGAAAACGAACGAATTTTTCCCTTCTCGCTCGGTCAAATTAATCGTTCCACCGAAAAGAATTCATTTCCCCGTAGACGTCTAATTACGTGCTTTTTCTCGATCGTTCTACGCACTATCCGATTTGTCCGTCCGATTCGACGCGAGAGAGAGAGAGAGAGAGAGGTATATCCCAGGAGAATCAGTTGATATCGTGACTTACTATCGAAGCGAACATAACGCTCTCGTTGCAAAAGGAAAAGCATGAACTTGGAGAGGAGCATTCCCGATCGAGCGCGATAGCTAGAAAATTACTATTTTTTATAGTTTAGACGTATCCTCGAACTTTCAACCGGAAAATTGGAAGACCGGAATAATGTTTCTGCGAATTAGTGTTACCGCATGCTGTTGCCTATCCAATCTTCATCACCGCCGAGTACAGTGCTTAGGTATGTCGTCGACAAGTTTTTCTAACGTAGCCTCGAAATAATGGTCGCCACATGGCCTCGGGCATGATGGTACGGCAGCATGTTTGTTTTAGGATGAAATATTTTACTTTTTTTTCTGTACAAGAGAGAGCCAGCTTCTAGCTGAATCCATAACAGATATATAGGCTTTCCATGTCTAGAAAATTCTTTAGATAGATGTTACATACTTCAAATTGGAAAAGATTCGCCCCGCGGAGAGTCGTGAAATTCTAGATTTGAATCCTATGGTAGATTTGAGGTAATATTTTCCTCAATAAATTCTTTACGAGACTTTAAGATATACGCTGGTAGCATCATTATCAAATCGACGATCAATTTAACTGTGATATTATTCGGCGCGCAATATTTGGGGAGGGGGGATATTTCAGATTATTAGAGTTGCGTTGCAAGACCGACAATTGTTCGGCGCGCAATTTGAGGGGACTACGTATATTAATAGGACGTTATTTTTTACTTTGAAAAATATTGCGAAGAATATTACTACGTCGCCATCAGGAGGTCAATCGATATTCGCAAATTCTCGTAAGTGCTGAGACCCGCGTATATCTTTTTATATATAGAATCTCGATTTAATAACTTACCAAGGCATATAAGATAGGCTTCCACTACAATGCCTTACTGATGAGTCCAGTAGTGGAAGCCGGGACGAAACGCCAAAAATTACGTGATATTTTTCGCAATATATTAGAATAAATTATATCAGAGTTATTTAGATTTTTAATTGCAATTTGACTCTTACTTCGCCCTTATTTAACGTATTGATTATTGTGATATTATTATCTTAGTTTTATTTTATGACGTTTCTCTTACAGTTAACGTTAGCAATTTATATGAACAATGTATTTAGAATTTACGTTGAAAAATATTATCGGGTACCAAAATTTAGCCAAAATTTAACTATCACGGTTCTTCTCTTAGTTATTTGATTTATTCATACAACGATGTCTCGATTGACTTATTTTCGCATTTAGAATGCGAGTTACTTAATTAAATAGCTGCTCGCATATTCCAAGAGTCGCGAAGACACTTTAGTTATACAGACTGTAACAAAGATAGAATGTTTGTCGGTTAATAAGAGTAGCAGATAGTTGTGTGGAGTGTGCAGCACCGCTATTGAGTACTTAAGTGACGGGAATTCAACTTGAGCCAACGTCGGGGTTTGACCCGACGTTGGCGCCGGCGTCGACGTTGGCCTCGCCGTCAGTCCCAACGTAGACGACGTAGACGTCAGACGGGTAGCATGCTAATGAACTCGCCTACCAGCGCGGAACTTATAGCAGTTTGCTACGGGGCACTTTAATCAAAGAGCAACGGGCAATTACAATCATTCTTGGCATCTCCCATCTGGTGTCTTTACGTCGATTCGCCTTGGCACGTAAAAAAGATTACGGTCGAAAGAAAAGATGCGTTCCGCGTCGCGCCGATATTCTGATAGGACGTCCTGCTATTAAAGACGACGTGTTACACAATATGTTGCTAGACTAAAATAAAATGGCATATGCTAGTAAAAATAAAATCACCACATATTCATTGATGTTTACAAAATAATCACCCCTCAACGAGATGTAAAATTCGAGATTTTTCTTTTGTAAAATCATAAGTGCCTAATATGTGTTAAAATATCTGTTATAATATTAGCGAATATATATAATATATGTAGAGTGTTTACTATCTGGAAAAACCTGGAATTTTTTAGAGGATTTCTTTTTTACTCTTCAAAACATATCAGATTTTCATGGAATTTTATCGCAACTCGGAAAAAATATTTAGAATTTTACTGTTAAATGTAAATTTTTGTTTTTTTTTTTTCTGGAAACTGTATTTCTTTAATATTTTTTAATTCAAAATGTTGACAATCAATTAGCAATAAAGATGACATATACATCTACTGTATATATTATATATATATATTTATATACATTTTCATGTATATCTTATGAGTTTTTATTTAAAAAAATAGGGTGCGACAATAGAGGTATTCAATGGAATAGGGTAACTTACTGAGGTGTAGAAAGGTGAAGAAACAATCTTGTGAAATGTCCCTGTCTTCTACTAAATTCCAATACATATTTTATTTGCGTCGCTCGCATTTAAATTTATTTCAAAGCTACACTAAAAAATTGTCTTACACGGAATTTTAAACAAAAATACCCGGAAAATCCGGGAATTCTCAAGGAATTTTGTACACAATTTCAATAAACACTGCAATATCGCAAGACCCGCTGCAGTTTCTATCTACATTTTTGTATTGAACTGACACAAAATGATTCGTAAGCTAACCACAGTGTAGCGCGAAACGGGATTAAAATTGGAACGAGCCAATTGTGACATGATTCGCGATTGTGTCTTCGCCTCGGTGATATCGATTATGAGGGACGAAGAGAAAGATGGAACGCTGGAGGACGGGCGAAGCATAGAGATAAACGTGAAGCTGGGTGAAACTTGAGTGACAATTTGAATATATCAAACTAATCGCCGTACAGCAATAGAGGAACGCACGCACGTGTACGTGTGTGTGGGCATTTATACGCGTCGCAGTTTGATTGTGTTCGATTCTCAATAGCCGGACGGAGTTTTGGCGAATACGTGAGCGAAATTTCGAGCTGTAACGATCCGAAACTTTCTCGAGATTGACGCGCTTTAGCTTCGGTGCGTGAAGTCGCCGCCGTTACTCTCGTAACCATACATGTCCATAAACTGGTTTCCTATCCGTTAGTCAAATCCGAATTAAAGTTTGCGTATCTGATACGAACGTACTCTGATGAATGCATCATCGGTTTAACTGGATCTGTTTGAATTTTCGACATTGGAAATGATTGGCTGTAACATTGTCCATACGAATATGGCCGGGGTTTCTTTGTCAAAAATTTATTAAAAGCATCTGTGTTGGATAAAAATCAAAATTAAGGTAACATAATAATAACAGTATATGATTTAAAGTAATATGCAGTCAAACGGATATTTCATAACTTTATGTTACTTTTCAAATATGCGTTCTACGTATATTCGCTCTGCAATTAAACCAAATTTTCCAGTTGCCGCTTTAGCGTACCTCTGCGCTTTTATTAATATGTCACAATTACTCTGTTCAGTTTTATTACCCTTTGTAAGCGGTTTTTACTCTCTCGTGCATTTGGGATTTATGGATACATATACATCGCACTCTTATGTAACAATGAGAAATTATCTGTATTTTTTTTCTGCGTCGTATAACATCGTTACTTAAGATCACTTCAACTTTTTCATTAACTTAGAAAACTGTAACCGTCGATAACAAATTACTCGCTCACTCTGATCTTTATTTTAGTTTCTGAATTACGCGGTTTATCTCATAATTGCGTATTGTCTAAAATTGGAAAAAAATTGAAACGCAAGTTTAAAACGAATTTCGTAGCGAGCATCTGTTTTGTTTCACGAAGATCGTGACATCAGTCTCTCGGAGACGAACGAATTATGCCTCGGAGCAGCTCGATCGTACCGTACCGGCACGGCATGCATGACAACGGCAAACATCCCCTGGAATTGCACTTCGCACCCCACGCCTCTCCTCAGATGAGGCGGCAATAAAAATATTGTTTACGACAGGAATAAAACCTAACACCTCGCCTCCTGTTCTTGCTCCCGTCGCTCCGCGCTTCGCTGAGCGAATCGTCGAATAAAAAGCTCCGGTGAGGAGAGAAAAAAATATATATAGGAACGAGAAAACGTCGCTTACCGCGCGCGTTTTCGCGCATCGTAACGCGAACGGCCACGCGCGGCATAGAATGAAATGAAATGAGATGAGACGGAGATGAGATAGAACGAAACGAGATGAAATGAAACGAAATGACACGAGAACGACGAAGTTAGCGGGGCGAGCGAGGAGAGATGAAACGTTGGCGAAATTTGTGTGGGTTGCTGATACGACATGCGGCAATGTTCGCTCTCATAACGCGCGCCGGTAGCGACGATCGCGCTTGTATGTCACGCAGAATTGCTGCTAATTCAGATGAAACTTACGAATATTTTATCTTTCTAAGTTTCTTAAGCGGTGGCAATAACCGAAATTTCTAATGTTAAATTTCGCCTCTTTTTTTTCAAAGGCAGTCAGAACCACGTATTAATATCTTGCATTTTTTTAATGCGCATTTTATTATATAGAATAACGTATTGCAATTGTATTAACAGCGTGCTAAAACTGTAGATCAATGGAGTGTTAAAATCAGTTGTACAAAACTTTACACGGTTTACAGTTGGAAATTCGAAGCAAAAGTACTTTTGAGGATACCATCGATCCAGATTGGATCCAGACTAGACTACTGAAAGTACCATTAGCTCAGATTGGAAGTTTCTGGATTAGATATCCGGATACTCGAGTATAGATAACTCGATGTATGTAGAAACGTGATATAGAAGGAATGAACAGGAATTATTGATACGGCAATAACTCGGAAACACTAAAAGACCATGAAAGTTTAATAAAATGCGGATATTCAGGCGGCGTGAGGGAGATGGAGCTTCAACTATTGCTTATTCCGCGATAAAACTACCGACTTTCGAGGCGCATTAATTTCACACCCGCGCGTCGGATATACGGAAGGCGTCGGTAGCTGGGGTCGTTGTTTTTTTTACGCTGCTAGTTTTATCGCGAGAGAGAACAGAAAATTTCGACGAAATGCAATCGCATGGAGGCGTGAATA
The DNA here is from genome assembly GCF_001594065.2 of Cyphomyrmex costatus. Lineage (NCBI taxonomy): Eukaryota > Metazoa > Arthropoda > Insecta > Hymenoptera > Formicidae > Cyphomyrmex > Cyphomyrmex costatus. Next base: position 241,086 of record NW_017279439.1, on the reverse strand, counting down.
TATAACGCCGGATATACGCGCGGGCTTCTTGTCTGCCGTATGGCATGACCACGATGCGCCGGGCCGCCGCGCAGCGTGTTCGCCTCACCTCGCCTCGCCTCGCCTCGCTCGCTGACTTTTTCTCGCAAACTTCGTCGGCAAGTTAAAAGATATTGCGTGGCCGTCTGGTAGTGAAAATAACGAGGGATGCGTTTGCAGTAAATAATTTGCATACACATCGCTACACCTCTTGCACTACGCAAACACGAAGAAAAATGTGAAAATGCGCGACGTCGTTCACGCATAAAAGAATCATTATCCGTTGAATCATGCATTTAATGACATAAGAGCGCATTTCACGTTTCAAGAATTCCAATATTTCTGCATTCTAAATGGAAAAGTTTTATAAAATGCATTATAAGATTAAATCGGAATTGGCACTAAAATTGAGAATTCCGCACAAATTAATGCCACGTGTGTACTATGCGGAAAGTTTATATGTGCCATTTTCTTGAATTTCTTATAAACTCGAGTATAATACGGTAAAAAAACGAGCATCGAGTGCAATCCTTTTTTTATGCTACACTGAGAAAAAATAATCTGATTAGATTAAATAATAATCCTAGTGGAAAAAATGGACAAATCCGAATTTTCTTATTAAATCTATTAAATTCTAGTTGAGAGATAACTAGAATTCTAATTGATATAATTATTCTGGTAAAAATAAGAATTCTAGTAGATTTTACTAGAAATATCGTATCAATCAGAATTCCAGTTATCTTAACTAAAAATTTCAGGAAAAATTCGAAAATTCTGTTTCGTCCATTTTCAACCAGAAATTTGTTTCGCTGTACGTTTCATTAAAAATTAATTGGTTTTTCGCAACTGTCCTTCTCGATCCTTTACGAAGCGATGAACTGATTAGCGTACTTGCATCCGAGCGCACGATATCGCGATCCATCGGTTCTCGCGCTTCTCGTCGCGTCGTCCGTCACGGAAATATTTAATATTAAATTAGATTGGAAATTTGCGAAGGTGTATGAAGTTCGCGCAAGGGGACGCGGCATTACACTGGAGCTTTATGAATGTTTAATGACATTAGAATATTCACGGGCGCCGCTACCGCGCCGGACCGCACCGGGATTTCCACATTACGTATTTCGCGATAAAACTTCGCGTCACGTCACAACCCGCGCTCTTGGCCGCGTCCAACTTTCGAGGAGCATTAATTTCACGCCTCGGTCAGATATACGACCGAATGCTCGACTGCGTCTCGCAGTGCCGTTTTTGCGACGGTTACCAACGCTGTTTCGGTAGATGTAGACGAAAATCCGTCGCAAATCCGTCCACCGGTCCATCCCTTCGGCGCCGTGAAATTTCATTGAAACATGCGACTCGGCAATGCTTTAATACAATATTATATACGTACCGTTCGGGGGATTTCCACGTTTGAAAAATGAAACGTAAACGGCAATTGCTTACAGAACATGCGATTATTTGTTCGCGTACGTGCACGTTAATATAATTATTCTTTTTTTTTTTTAGAATTAATGTTCAGAATTATTACGTACTTGTAAATTAAAACGAGGATTTATTAATAATTCCGTCAGGATTTCAATATTCTTTTATTATTTATTTAAATATGCTTTTTCGAGCTCGTATATTTGATGTTTAATATAACTCAATTAAGATTTAACAATAATTAACAAGTATATTATTAAAAAACAGTGATTTTTATTTTATTCTGATAAAATCTAAACTTAACATTTCATAATTGACTTTAATTGGCATGTTTATAACTACGTTACTTTCTATTCGCCGCGTTTCATCAGAATTTTATGCAAATTTGGTTAACAGAATTGCTGATCTTTGATAATCGATAAAATAAGTCATAAAAATATTAATGGAGAAAGAACGATAATGCCATATGTATGATAGTCTGCGGTCTGCGTCCGTCGCATTCAACATCGATAAAATTTGTCGAGGGAGATAAGTGGAATAAAACGCGTAAAGGCTGAACCCACGTCGTAAAAAAGAAAAATTTATTACACGCCCACAGCAAACTTTTATGAGTCAGAAATATGGGTAGATGAGCGAGAAGGTGAGCGAAAGAATGCGAGAGAAATGCTGAAGTTCCTGGTAATTAAGTAACCGTGAAGATAAAACCATGAAAGTAGCATTATTTCCATCGCGCCAAAATATACTCGTAATGTGTAGTATCGAAAGTACGTAACGACAAATATAAACGAACGCTGCTGTAATATCGTTTTTTGTTTCGCTATCGTATTAAAGAAACAAAGTTAGAAGTTAGTTCTATGTACCGACAAAACTGAGACTGTAAGTAGCGATTTTTACGTGTCTCGGCCGTTGAAGGTAGCGTTAAATCGGCAAACTTTCGTTATCGAGCTAATACCATCGGGATCGAAGTATCTCGCTATCGAATATGTCAGACTATTGAAGTTTCCTCGTAACTCGGCAGCAACTTCTAATTTTACTGTTCTTCTTTGAGATTAGACGGTAATGCGGTACGCGATTCATGGACTGTATGCATATCTATACTATACACTACGAATACTTAACGCCACGCTCTAACGCCGTAAATATTTTATCACTATATATATTTATTCAGCATACCTAATATTTTGTGCAAACGTACGTAAATCAGTAATGCCGATTTGTCGAAAAAAAAAAAAAAAAAGTGCTGCATACATCTAAACGTGCACACGCACATTTTATTATGCGACGCATAAATTTTATTATACAACGTATATCGAAATCTATTTCAAATATTTACAAAAATACAGTACAGGAACTGTGCGCGAGCTATCGCGCGACGAAGGCAGATAGAGAGCGCAAATAAACGTAACAAAATATCCGCACCACGATCAGGCCGACGCAGCAATTTTATGAAAATAATGGTATTTTTAATTTCACGCTTCTCTCTCTCATTTTTAAAAATTTGTTACATTTTTAGTCGCTTTCGCACTTTCGCTTTTCAGAGAGATCTCGATTCGCTTCAGCATAAAGCTAGGGTGCTTTTTATCCGCCGTAGAATTCTGTCTCGGTAAAATCTCGACATCGTCATCACTGTTGTCGCCGTTCGCCACGAGAAGAGGGGAGGTAAAAATGAAAGAGAGAGAGAAAATTTTATTGATATCCTAAGGCAAGCCCTCTAAGGATACAACAGATAAGTACAAGACAAATAGTATAGAAATTTTGATGACATTACGCAATTATTATAATATAGCTAAACAAAGAGAAACGAAATATAGAGATAAAGATAAAAGTAAAATAAAAAATATATATAATAAGTGAAGATGAAAAGAAAAGAAATAAAAATAAGAACAGAAATAGTTATTGAGAGAGAGAAATCGTGATCAGCGTCATAATATATTGTCTCGTACATGTCACCAGGATCTCGCCCCGCTTTAAACGTCCGATTATCAATCCCCGAAATGATTTCGCGTTCCACTCGCGCCCTTAGCTTCCGCAATGAAGGACGGAATATTTATGAGGCAACGAGAGCGGCCGATCCTGTCAAGTCTTTTATGCAAGTCGTTCGACCGGACCACTTCACTATCCTTTGTTTAAGCGCGATAATTATTAATGGCATTTCGCTATCCTATTCCTCTCTCCACCACCCGCCCGCTTCACCGTCACTCATCACTCGTCGGTGTCCCTCGCAGCAGTGAAGTTCCTTCTAGGCACTTCAGAAATAGAATACGCGAGTTTTCTAAAGATCCCGTTCTAGCTCTTCTGTTGGATGCCATAAATTATGGGCCTTAGAAAGTTCCCAAAGAACAATGCATTCCGCAAGAATGAGAGAGAGAGAGAGAGAGAAAGAGAGAGTTAATTGAAGACTTACGTTAGAAACTGGACTTTGAACGGGGAGCCTATATGTACTTTTAATTGGCAAATTGATTAACGTTACAACGTACAATAAGAATTAAAATTCTATTATTGTGTTCTCCTAAATATGCTCTTCTGAATTGTGATATAGGAGCTTTGAATTCCTTTTAATCAATGATCGAATAACGTAGTCACTTTTTTAAATTTTATATTTTATATAATATACACTATATATTTTTTCTCGATCGTTATCGGGAACGAAATTGGAGTTAGCGATAATACTTGATAGTTTATTGGAATACAAATTGCGCATCAATCGATTTCGCCCAAGCACACGTACAATATACCGTTATTATTCAAAGGGGGATCGATCACATCCAAAATATCCGATAACAGTAACGATCATGTATCACGTGATTATCTTGAACGAACCATTATATTAGAGGCGGTTTCACAATATTATTAATAAACAAAGCGTGTCGTATTGATGTAATATTATTTAATAACCTCTTAATTCGGTAAACGCGAATCGAATTTCACGTAGTGATTCACGATACGGATGTATGCGCAAACGATACGATTATATAACGAACAGATATGCGTAAACGGCTCTACAATGTTACGCTACCGTAGTATTTAATCATTCCCTTATCCGGCAAACTCAAATCGAGTTTCTCGCAATAATTCGCGATAGAGACATATTCGATAACTATACAGAATGGCCATGCGCGATGAAATTAACGGAGTGTATTATTCCAGAATATCTATCAATATTAGATTGATGAAGTAAGTCGTGTGGGAAATAAAATGAGAAGAGGCTCAATGTATTTAAATCAGCGATCAGAGATTGTAAAAAGTTATTTCTGGATTTCTCTAATACATTACGTGTGAAATTGTGTCTGCAATTTACGTACAATTTCAATTTTGAAAAATATATATATTGAAAAAATATATTTCTTTTAATTATACATACAATATATACTTAGGATAATCCGGACTTTTGACTTTGTCACGAGCGAGACTGGGATAACTGTTACGATCAGGGTACGACTTACGCGGTTCTCCAATTTTCATCATAACTTGTAAACTCCGTGGAATCTCGTGACACAAGATCGCATGTGCGAACCCTATTACGTGGATAACGCGCAGGATGGCAAATGGCATGCGCGAGGTCTCGTCGAGATCGTTCTTCGTCTTCAAGTGCTTCTCTAGGCAACTTTACAGAGGAAGAAGCCTGGAATTCGTCACAAACACAGAGCCGCGCGCGGCACCTACACGTGTCACCATATCAACTTTGAAGTAGAAACGCAATAGGGGGATACCCGTTGTGGAAGGCGCTCACCGTAATTTTCAAGAGAGATTTTATTAGCTGTACAAGAGCTTTTCGCGAACAACGTAATGAATTAACAAGTACTGCACTTAGTCAAGTAACATGGGACTGTAATGTCGTTGTATGGTATCATGTCATTTTAAACTCTTAATTTATTAAAAGGAATACGTGTGTATCTTTATATAACATTACGTAGTCTCTTTTGCACTAAACGTAGACTAAATTTACAAAGTGATATACGTAAAAAAGTTGCGATGAGATAAGAGACTAATTTTGTAAGAATAATTATTGCTTTGGATTATTATAAAAATAAACAAGCTTTCATTACAAAGCGATCATTTGTCGTATTCCCGGAGAGTTTAATTCTATGCAAAAATTTTTCATAACTCTGAAAGGATGATTGACATATGTGTTATAATTTCTATTTTCATAGGGATGCCCTTTTACAGGCGACCTGCTTTAAATTGCTAACCGACTATCTGTCCTCTATTGGCCGAGGCGCCCTATCTTGTTCGTAAAACGCACGATCGATCAATACTTTGAAAACCAGTGGAAGCGTGTCCTCGAAGGCCGTGACAGGAAAAAAAGTAGTACCGATAACGAAAGAGTCGACGAGAGGGTGGTGGCAGTGGCGTCGGGAAGGAAAAAAAAATGAATTATGCGAGGAATCGAAAATGCTGGTCACGATGAGAACTCCGAGGTATTGTCCCGACATCCTTCTCGTTTCGTTTTCCTCGACGTTCTGTTTTGCCTTTCTTCGTATATCCCCTTTTTTTTTTCTCTAAAGAGAAAACGAAAGGAAAAGGGTAAGGAACGCGCGCAATATATACAGCATGTGTACTGTGTAGGAATCTTACGAGACGTCGTTTCCTGATGGATTACCTATTTCGCGCACTTCTATCGCCGTACGGAATTGGTCCCGGAAACGTGCATTCATAGCACCGCCGACGGACGAAATACGCTTCCGCGTTGAATTACCAGCATCTATCCTCACAAACGTTCCATAAATCTTTATATTGACGGATTCGACGGATTCTTCCACGTAAGAATCCTTTACGTAAAAAGGTCGCACGTAGATCTGTCGAAAAAAAATTTCAAACAAAAACGTTGACGTTTAATGTCACTTCCAATCTTTATTTTTTATTTTCAGTGAAAACACTTCTATTTTAGTAATCCAGATAGCAACGTCTCCATCGTGTCGTTGCTAAGTATGTGTTGCTATCAGGATGCAGCAACTGAGTCCTCATTTGTTGGCAACCTTCACGATATGACAACTTTGAGTAGCAATTTGCCAGCGATTTGCCGATAACTTTAAAATCGCCATCATTAAAATTTGTACTATTGTCACCATGTTGCCATAATAATATACACTATACAGCATCATACAATGCTGTCATATTGTCGACGACGCAAGGTATATTACACTGATACAGCTATTTTACCGTTAAACTGCTGGCAATATATTTATGTACACGCACCGTTGCCTACAAGTTTGCCTCAATGTCGTTGAAGACAAATCTACGGCGTATTGCCAGCATCATAAGTATAGTATTTGTGCGATTTTTCTGAGACACGCTTTGCTATCTGGGAAGTAAAGAGAAGGTATTAATAAAATCTCAGAAGGGAAGAGGGATTGACTGTAGTATTGCGATTTTCATAAAGCATATCGAATTTGCGCTCGATTTCGATGACAAAAGCATCCTTGAGAGGAAAAGAAAAGATCAAAGAGGGTGTATAATTTAAAACGTTAGTATGATGGTAATATAGTACGCAATCTCATCTCGATTGATAACCCATTACTTCCTTTATTATTCTAAGAAACAACTATGACTTAAGCACGTGTACTAATCAAAGCGAAAAAATTTCACGATCTCAAATCTTCAAAATATCGAAAAAACGTTTGCGAGAATTTTAAGGGAACTTGCTTGAAATCGGATTAGTTATTATATTTCAAAATTTTGTTCAATACATGCAATATTGATTTTATAATAATTTAGTAATATAATTGTGTCTGCAATAAATGTCTATTGCAGATATAATTATCGTATTACTAAGTTCTCATAAAATCAATATTACCGTAGATAAAAATCAATGTCACGTTTAATTCGTGCAGTAATTTATAAATGATTACACGTCGCAAGTGACAATTTCATCCTACATTACGGTAGCATGAATAGCGACTTTTCAAGTCAGTCGGCATGCAGTTGTATAACTAAGGACGTGTAGGATCGTAAGTGGTAAAAGTAAAGCAATGTCACATAAAAACTCTAAGAGTCTACAATCCCGGTGATAAAAGTGAAAGAGTTCTGACGATTTTCCGGATAAAAATTCTCTAAGTTCTACTTAGTTAAAACTTTTTTCTTTCGAAATCTAACGTTTACTTAAAAGTTTTGGATAATTCTTGGAGAGTTTCATCAAAAACTATTACGACAAAAATCGACTTTAATTGATATAAAAATATTAGCATTTTTTTTTTCGAATGAAAACGTAAAATTGACGTTCTGTATCTTTTCAAATTTATACTTTTTACATTTAATTATCTGGATTCTTTTTGAAACGTATTAAGAACTCGGAAAGAATTAGAATTCTATGAATTATCGATATCCTAGCAGCGAAGTGTTAACTTCACATAGTAAAGATAGATCAATTCCATGATCGATTCTCGAAGAAACGATGAGGTCAAGATGCCAATTAGAGTGGCGAACGAAGATGGAAGGCGCGGTGGAAGGCAGAGCGCCGTATTTTCATTTGGCCGGATCGCTCGTCAACCGGCAGTTAATCCTGGTCGAGGGACAAGCCCGGGGATGAACTAGTCGACGCAACGGGATCGTTAGTTTTAATCGTTCGACTGCTATTAGTTCGTGTCATTTTACCCCCGCTTCCCTTCACCGACCGTCTACCCTCCCGCTTTCTCCGTCGATTCGATCCACCCCCTTGTTCCCCATTGTTGCCTCTTTGTCACTCACTTGTCGCTTCTTCCGCAGCCCGTCTTTTCTCTCTCGCTTCGAGTCGGGCTCTTCCTACCTCGTTCGCTCCTTAACTGCATACTCCCTGGTGCCCGGGCTCAGACGACATTATCGATGGCGAGCATTAAACGTCTTTTGCCTTTTCCACCTCCCTTGCTCGTTGCCATCCCTTCGTGCGACGAACCTTCGTGCACAGCTCCTCGTTCTATCCTCCAGCCTGACGTTCTCGCTGCTGTCGCTTTAACGTGGATTTCCTATCCGGTGGCTTTTGATAACGGCGCCTTGGCAACGTCTTCCATGTTACAACGAAACCGAGACCGAGCGCTGAAAAATGAAGTGACTTGTGTAGCCCGCCCTCGATAAGCAGCGCCCGCGAATAAATGTGATGTTTCCCTCCGCTTGCGCTTCAATGAGACTTTTGATCGAGTAAAAAACTGAAAAGCGCCACCATCGATAACACGCAACTTTCGGTGATTTTTTTTTTTTTTTAATTGAAATTCAACGATCCGATGAATCGCTGACAAAAAATTCCGCAATCGCATAAGGACGAAACGCGTTTGGCATTCCTACATACCGTATAAATAAAATTCGGTGAATGCACATGAATGACGAATGGCAAATCTCATATATGAAAAATAAAAAATACGATTCCGCAGAATCGTTCGCTATCACTGCGAGGGATAACATTAACGACCGTTTGAAATTATTAAATAATTTTTTTACCTTACCTACAATTAACAAAAACATAAGGTTTATCTTTAGCTATTTTAAAAATAATTGAATTAATAATTCATACAGAAATATTTGATTATATTTAAAATATATGCATTTGAAATTTTATAGTTTACTCATAAAGCTCATAATTTTATATCGAATGTTTTATCCGACCCTTTAGTTATTTTCATACCGACCTATATTATTTCTGGATTCATATATAAATATTTTTCTCTCTTATTACGATCATAACTTAGCATGCATAATTTATTATCAGAGATTTAAATTTATCACAGATGAAATATCATTAATGCATATTTAACTATAGCTGAAGCTCTTCTGAATGTCACGAACGTTGCCAGTGGACTTAGCTGTTTTAAAACAGTAAGTCTCTTACAATTGTGCCAAGTCCTTTGAAAACGTACGTGCGAAAATTCAACCTACGTAGGCGACACTACGTGGCTCAGCTATGGCATTTTAATGCAAATGCACGTGGCCCTCATATACTATTACTATACACTACCTCCATAAAAAGACACCATTTTCGCAGTGAGATTCTTCCAATTATACTAGTCATTGTATCAGTAGCTGACAATGATTGAATTCAAAAAGTAAATGAGATGTGCAGAATGCTATTGAAAGTCATAACCAAAGTTAGAAATAATTATATCGAAAATATATAAGTGAAGAGATCAATGCGTATACATCAAATATCAATGTATATGATATCGAACTATCGACATGCAATTGATTTTATGTGATTTGGCATTTCTCTGCTTTCAAAAGCTCGCGATAGAATGGAAGAATGATGTCAAATATTTAACACGTGTAAAAGATTCAGTTCTGTTCTTTACGATGCAGTGACTATTCACATGTCTATATACACACTGCGCTCTATATCTCGACAATCTCTCCAAAGTGAATTCGCGCTGTGCGAATAACATTTGGCAAGAATTTTTTGTCTCGGACAGCATCCACTATCCGCAATTTCTCGTTATGCAAGACTGTTGTATCGGCTTTTACTTTCTTTATTTCTGACAATTCAACAACTGGCTAATGGTAGCTGTTGTAAGTATTACAAAAGCCTTTTCGCTTTCTCAATATATATAACTAGGCATAACCAAGGATCGTCCAGGTGGCTCTTAACGTGCCGAGCATCGAAGCGAAACTTGAGAAGTATTAATCCCGCCCCAAGAGAAGATATCGAGAGCAGCCGGTGCGCGGGAGGAGCCGTGCAGCCAGGAAAATTACACAAGCTAACGCAAGGTAACGGAATCTTAATCTCGTTGGTCCCAGCGCTCTCTTGCTTTGCCGATAAAAAGAAGGAACGAGACAGCCTGGCCCGCGCTTGCCGACGAAGACTTGACAGGGACAGCAGATGGCCATCTCGCAGATTTTCCACCTTGCAACCCCGCGCACCCCTGGGGTGTAATTTCGGTAATTTAATTTCTCGGCTTAATAGAAGATCCGGGATCGCGAAGAGACGAACAGCTAGAACGAAAAGAAACGCGGTTAGAAGAAGACGAGAATTACAACTGCAGAGAGAGGAAGGCACGAAAGCAGCGCACGTCCATTAATACTTTGGGAAAATTACTGTGTCGTTGCTTGCGATAAATTAGATAGATGTAATAACGAGAGAAACTGAAAAAAAAAATAAGGGAAAGAAGGAATATAGGTCCATTATTATTTTTTAACTTTTAATTACCTTCGTCGGGCTTTTAGGCACAAATATTATTATAATACAACAAATTACAAGAGAAAGAAGCACATTAGTGTATTCTACGTAATAAAAAGATCTCGAAATGTAGCAGTGATACATTACTGGTCACGGATAGTCGCGCAAAGAGAAGAGCTCACACAGCATCACAATGATGCTTTTATCCGATACAATATCAAATACGCTCTTTCGTCGCTTTATATAAATACCATTACCGTATAGAATATAGGAAGAGCTGCTTTCTCGCGAGAGAATAAATTTCTATATTCAACACGCGATACGATCCACGGTGCATGCACCAACGATATATCGTCAGAGAAATGATTACCGGCACACATAACGAAACGTGCTATCGCTACGGATTAAAAGCTTCCTTCGCGCGCGCGCAAACGAACAGATAAATCTCTTACATCTGTATATATCTGTATATATCTACGATATGATCTTATATGAGCTAGAATTACCGGCGCTAACACACTCCGCTACGTTATATATTGCCGTATGGCTAAAATAAACGCAACGCGAAGAGCGACACGGAAGGGGTGGTCGCGCGGTTTTTGCTCACGACGAAGCCGTCAGCTTTAACGATCGCGTAGGAGAACCGTCCGGGCGCGTCCTGATTTCATTAACGGTTTTAAATACGACCACCGGTAATTCTAGCTCGCGGTGGAACGCGACCGTAAACCGTTCTCGAGAAAACGAGAAACAATTTCCATGATTAAGAGGATAAACATTTACATTTTTCCAGCCTCTCCTCTCCCCCACTTTACTCGTAATTGAGTTCCATAAATCACTAAGTACTCTCCCCCTGATTTATTCAGTCTGCAAACCTTAATTCTCCTGGTAGACTTTAGCATTTTATACAGCACACGGTTGACATAACTTTATACAGCAGTGACATTAATTGCGATGTAGATTCGACATTATGACGGCTGCGCGTCATTCGAAGAGGATTAATATAATCACAGTGGATTCTACATATCATACGGTGCAGAAATGTAATAAGCGAAGCGTTAAATTTTCAGTTATACATATATATATATATATATATATAACCAGCAAATCTGATGTAATAATTCGCAGGCATGGCCTGTCTGCGTAATAGACGGCATTGTGCCATCGTGAAATCACTTTGTTCAGTGATAAATAATTCGCACGCAAATTGGAAGCTTCTTTGAAACGGAAACGTTCAAAACCTAACTCCGTAATCTGATTAAGATGAGCACACACTCGTCTCAGCTATCGTTAATGCGCCTCTGACTGCGTCAGGCGACTAGTTGGATATTCCGCGCGTATGATACACCCTTCGTAGCGTCGAGCTCTGAAATATCACGACGCCAAGTCGTTGGGAAACGCTTGCGAATGATAGATATACGATGCACGAACGCACCATATATTCAGGCGTGCGCCGGATAATCTACTTTTCCTTAATTTATCTTACTCATACGTAACGCGCGCAACCGCGGTCGTGCAGTCCGGATGACGGGTGCGCACGTGAGCGAGATACATACAATAGCAACTTGCGTCACGCATTAAAAACTATTGTCGGGAAGTTAAAAAATAATTATTTGTCCCAGCCGTTCTTCGAGCATGCAGTAATCTGACGCATTCGACGAAAGATAAGACTTGGAACAGAAATAGTGTTGTATTCTCTAAAAGTGAATTAGTGACTTCAATATTACACTGATGTAATCATCAGTGAATATTTGTTAGTTTTCAATAATAACACGCTGAAAAGTTATGATTAAATCTGCAGAGAAAATCATAATCTCTAAAAGGAAATCAGTGTGTCTCTTACGATAGAGAGTATAGATGTTTCAATATTTATCTCGTGTATATATATAATATAATATGAGCAAATACAATTATCAAACAACAATTAACAAACATATCTACCTTTTTAGAAAATATAGATGAAACTCTAAATTAAATTACATAATTAAATTAGTGAAATTGCGTAATGAAATAATGAAATTCAATTAATCGCGTCTCTCGAGCCATCACCCGCCGATCGCATTTCATACGTGTGCAACGGGTATCGCAAATATGTGATCTAAACAGGCGTATTCGTTTATTATTCCGCATCATTCGACACTCGACAATGACGTGCGGCGTCCGACTAGAATAATAACGCGAAATCACGTCGATTCCGAACGTGCGGGGTACTTTGTGCGTATATACTATCTCTGTATGACGTCGCGTCTAGTCCCGTAAACGCGCCGTTGTCTATGCTCCATTCGATTCTGTGCGAATCGATCGGGGGATATCTATAAACCCTCGGCTTACGGACGTGCATAAATCGCATTCCATTCGCGTTTGCGTGCAGCACGCACCGTCGATTCGCCATCCTGCGGCCGACGACTGACAACGGCGACACAACCGCATCGTCAGGTTGATATTATTAAACGATTCGGGACCCGCAAACGGGCACAAATTGTACTCGCGGATTGCAGACGTCGTCGTCCACGTAAAATTCGTCCTGCGTGAACGGCCCCAATAACGCGCGCCGCCGTTGTTCACAATACGTGCGCGTTTTATTAAACTCTACACGCGAACAATATTGGCGAAATATAAATTGTCCCCGTCGATTCTACAACAAAATGCGTAGAAATAGTCAAAATTAAATTGGGACGGTGATAGGAGTTACCTAAATATCGCTTTAATGTATCTATTCCCCGGGCGATATGTATGCCGCGTAAAACCGCTCGCAATTCGTTTCCGCTAAAAAGCCTCGATAACCGTTCGCACACGCATATACACGCGCGCATATTTTTTTCACAGTTACACAAATTCCATCCGACAGTTCCGCACGGTGACGGAAAACGGAACCCGATGCACACCGTTTACTCTGCACCGTTTATTCTGTTACGTGTCAGTTGTTACCGAATAACGGATGAATGTTTTCTCGAATACAGTTTTCACGATGCCCCGGCGACTCTACGAGGTAGATATCACTCTGTCTGTTATCAATATTAAATCGCGCTTAAACCTTTACACTGGGTCTTTTGTTTTACCTGTAAGCGAAATTTGTTACCCTCTCAAATATATTTTAGCACAAATTTCAATTGTTATTAATTAAAGGTTTTAACATATTTTAGTTAGATAACAATTTGGCGCAATATATGAGAGATGTATGTAAGATAATCCTGAATTTCTCCACATTTTTTAAGAGTCTAGAATAATAAAAATAGTTGGATTGGATAAAAAAGACCCAGGATGTCTACGAAGGATTAAGGATGAATACGCTCTTCGTCGCCATTTTATTACAGTTGTAAGAGAAAAGCCACTATCTCTCTCTCTCTCTCTCTCTCTCTCCCTTATTCTCCTTGAACCATCTCGTTTCGGTGGAACGACGCCATAGTAGTCCGGCAATTTGAATAGCACTGATTGACTCCCCATTATTATCGCCCGACTCTCCGTTAACATGATAATACGCATTAGGGTGGTGCCAAACCGTACGACTCACTCGACGCCCTCCCTGTTCTCTCTCATTGCAATCCCCGTATATCTGAGCACAAATATGCACGGTACGAACATCGGAGAGCATGCATCCTGCCGTTAAGAGAAGCAGACTCGAGAGTGGTTGAGACCGAATACACCTTCGACGTTCACTACGTGTAAACGTTTGCCGAAATGGTCAACGACGCCAATATTATCGTGAGTCAACCTTAACGAGCAGGTGGACTTTGTTCGTAATAACGGTTGGCGTGTAAATCCCATCACTATATAACGGCATGTGTAAGATTTAATCATGCAAGACGGATACGAAATCAGTGGTTCTTTCATTGCAAAGGAATTTCTATATTTCATTTTTATGTTTTAATTATTGTCTTGTTACTTATAAGAAAATAACGAGTTTTCACGTTGAAATTACATTCTACAATCTAGAAAATTGTGATTTACAGTGAATATTTCATCCTCTAGTTGTATTAAATATTAAACAATGTTTTGACTTTAATTATTATACTTCATATCCGTATAGGATAGAGCGAGGTTATTCCGTTATTTCGACCTTAGAGTAATATAAAAAAATTTATACGCGAACAAACAATATCTTTTTGCAATAATAACTTGCTTACACAATTATGGTTACTTCTTAAAAACGCAAATAACCGTTAAGTAAAAAGCAGATTTTTTAAATGCGTTTTGTCCAAAATTTTATTTTCTGAGTTAGAGATAACGTAATGTTCAGTGTTGAAAGAACCAATGTGAAGATGGTCCCCCAATATTGAAAAATCAATTTTTTTCTTTATGCATTCGTTTGCTCATCGTTTGCTCACGAATGCTCAGTTGGAATTTTCGTTTGCTCACCCTTAGTTCAAAAGATACACGAAAATTATGTTTTGGGGGGCCAACTTCACACTAGCCCCCCAATATTAAAAAATCGATTTTTTACTTCATGCATTCGTTTGCTCATCATTTGCTCACAAATCTTTTGAACTAAGGGTGAGCAAACGAAAATTCCAACTGAGCATTCGTGAGCAAACGATAAGCAAACGCGAATGCAAAAAGAAAAAAATCGATTTTTTAATATTGGGGGGCCAGTTTCACACGGGTGTTGAAAGACTCATATTATAAACTACTCTGAAATATTCAGAAAGTATTTTTTTCACCATTAATTTATATGTTAAAAAAACATAGACATTTCAAAGTGCATTATGTATTTTAATTAGAGAAAAACAAAATACATTTACTAAACATTTTTAGCAATTGTAAACATTTTAGCAATTTTATTTAATATTTCACATTCTACTGATTGACGTATCAATCGACGCGGTAGCGTCGCGGCGCCAAGTGCTAAAAATTATAATCGCTTGATTTAATTGCTTGACGCGTGAATGTCATTGCGTATATGTTCATGTCGCCGCCAAATTCGCGACACCATCACTAGTTATTATTTTAATTAGAGAAAAACAAAATACATTTACTAAACATTTTTAGCAATTGTAAACATTTTAGCGACGTTCATGTCGCCGCCAAATTCGCGACACCATCACTAGTTATTAGCTTTATCTGGAGTTTTGACATCTATAAACTTTATTAAAATTATTCAGAAATTGAAAGCTCAATGAAAAATCTAAAAATACTTTTATTATATAATGTCATCAGTATCTTTCGATTGCGACCAGATGCTGAATAACATTGGTGCAGCTAATACCGAGATCTGGAAATCGAGTATTTTTATATTTTAATTTATAATGCAAATACTATTGTGACGACCCGCCACTAGAGATCCAACGAGCCAATTCTCGCATGTATTCGAGATACGCGAAATCCCTTCATGTAGAACCTCGATCTAAGACTCCCCCAGGCAGGCTCCCACTACGATGCCTTACTGACGAGTTCAATAGTGGGGGCCGGGACGAAACGTTGCGGAGACGACATAATGCATAAGCCCGCAAGGGGCCAAACTATGTTGAAATAATGTTTTCACTGAAGTATAATTAATGCAACCCGGGCACGCCAAAAGTTTTTTCTTCACTATAATTCAGTTGACAATTTTAGCCACTTTCAGTCTGTCTTATGTGTCTTGCGTAATGAGATACTTGATTAATTACATTTATTTCATATTCGTTTTTGATTAAGAGATTCAATACCTTTTTTTATGCACTTGGTGTATATTTCTTCTTTTTTTAAAAAGGTTTTTTTAAATTGTACCTTTCTGTAAAACGCGTAGTTTTCTTATGTGCTTTCATTCTCGTTTTCTGAAAATTATAATAAATTTTAGACATAAAACACATTTTGAAAGTCTACTTCTCAAATGTTCGATCAGTATACGTTGCTCAGAAACATAAACAATATCGTGAGAAATGAATAAAATAGTCCCGCTCTGCCCTAAATTATAAAGAAAAATTAATGCTGTTTTTTTTTCATATATTAAAGGAAGATTTAATACTAAAAATGTTACATGTTTCATATTCTCTTTAATATCAAAATATGAAATTACATATTAGTTGGCGTTGTCTTGATTAGGTAGTACTAACCGAACACACGTAATATGGCCAAACTAGAACATGATACAGTTGCATGCAGTAGAGTGGTGCACACCGTAAGCTGCAGGGTTGCGATCGTTTACAACCCTTTGGCATATCAGGTTAATGTATTAAATGGCGAATCATATTCAGGTTTGCAAGCTATTACAGTCGCAATCCGTACATGTATTATAAACAACATACAAATTTATCTTAATGTAACTCATAATTAATTTATTTACACATTCAAAATTCTCGCTTAGAACAGCGAAAATGTTGCACCGTTCATTTGCATGTAAAGGTAAGTAAACTGCGGTAAACCAAGAATTATAATAAATTTCAATAAATTATTTTGCCATTACATATTGTAACATATAATTATTCCTTGTTAACAATTAGAAATTACTTTTAATGTAATATATACTAAATAAAGTATTATATATATATTTACAACTTCTCAATGTTCATTCACCACTATTATCTTAGATTCTAGCATAAAAATACATAGTAAAAATACTCACAAAATTTATTAATATGGAATTATGTTTCCATAAAACAATATTTATAATTGACAGAATTGACTTGTAAAATATACCGAAAATTTTGTTTCGTTATTATTAAATAACCATATGTGGAAATAAATTATATAATCAAAAACGAAATGGGAGCTATATTTACAGCTTTAACAAACTGTCGAATTATTTGTATAAAAATAAACTTTTTATTAATATTTTACATCATTCATGATATAGTAATTTAAAGTATGACTTAATTTTTCTCCGAAACAAAAAGATAATACGTTGTAAATCTATTCTGTCGATTACAAATTCTGTTTCATTGAAAAATATTTCTATTTAAATACTCATAATTTGCAAGAATTTTTGTTATGTTTTCTTGCTTCTGACGTCATGATCTGAGATAGTTGTGTGAGTAAACGCGAGTCCCTTAACACTCCTTCATTCACTCCTTGTTTGTGTACTTTGCAATTTGCAAATTGTAAACTTGATTATATCATGATTTTCTGTCGACTGCAACGTTCGGATATCTATCTGTTGACATTGCACCACCATCGGCGACGGAATCGCATAACAGCTCGTGCACGTCACGCTAACGTTGAAATGTAACTAATTAACGTCTCTGAAACCGTATCACTCTCGACACGCGTGCGATCTGCAAACGGAGGATGATGTGAACGTGCAGAGTCGGCTGCGGCCGAGGAAACTCCAACAAGGAAACTCAGACTGAAATCGTAATATCGTTGTCCGCGTCGGAAGATTCCAACATGCTAATCCCTGCTATGTGATATGGGCGAAATCGTATACCATACGTCTATAATGAACACATCATTGTCGATGACGCACATGTACTCTCGTCCACTACGATCATATTCCTTTATATAATACATATATCGATGTTGACCTACAAAAACGATTATCCTGTTTCCTCATAAATTAATCAATTAAATGTAATAAATATGCGATAACGTATGATATATTCCAAGCGATCATGTCTGATGCCGATTGACAGTTGTTTTCAGCGAAACGTGAAGCACCAGGAAGCGAGAGGAGGAAGCGACGGCGGACATGTAAATAAGTGCCACGTACACCAGCCGATGTGCATAAGACTCGCCCGGAAAGAGCATACGATCGTGTAGGGGATGAAGGCTGGTAACGGCGGAGGGAGGAACTGAATGAGGTACGGGGTGGGTTAACAACGTGATCACGGTTCAAGCACTCCCGCAGGATCGCCACATCAGCTGGCCGACCCACCCTTTCTCACTATCCAGCCTCTTCTCCATCCGGTATTTTGCTCCTCCCTATCCTCGTCCCTCCCCCCTCCCCCCCTCGCCACGGGACACTCGTCGTTCTCTCCCGTGTGCGTCAAGCGCTTCCCCGGGATACACTCTTGTCGTGGTCTGTCAAGATACCTCCCTCTCTTCTCTTGCGATCGTTTCCATCGATGCATGCACGACGCGCTTATATGCACGTGCGAACCTGCCATGTGCAGATCGCCGGTCGTCGATTAACAGCCTCGTGCGATACACGGGCGAAACATCTCGTCGTATCGCGGAAACGCTCGCGTTTCGAAAAATGACAACCCTCTACTGGTTATGCGAATTGTGGTTTTTGTGCTGTTCCTTTCCCCTCCCCCCCATTTCATTTTTTTTTCTCCTCACTTTACTTCGTGTACATTCTTTTTCGAAATATTCTTTTGCGAAATATCGTTACTCTTGTGAATTTCCGTTACATACGATACAATAACAATCACCCTTGATGATTGACGAGAGATTGTTAGCATTAATCATGCACATTAATTAACTCTGAAACGCAATATCATCGAAACAACATACTATGCTACAGTATATATCCATATCCTAATTCGATTCCTTGTAGCTTTCATAAAAAATAAACACATTGTATAATTGTTTTTAATCAAATCACCAGGTATTAAGAGATATAGCTTTATTAAGCAAATGTATGTATTTTTATTAATAAAAATGTTGTAATAAGCAATTAAAAAAGTATTGGAAAGGAGAGTTGTATATGTGGTACTGAAAAGGTCTTTAAAATATCGGAGTATTTTTGATAAAAGATCGCATTAATGAATTATATATGCAGGAGGGAGGCGGTAAAAAAATTCACCTCTGCTACGTGATGATAAAAATTCGCAATTTTTCTGATATTAATATCAATATTAATAAGTCGTATGTCTATCGATATGAGTTGTCGCCTATTAAATCTTAAATCTTATAACTATACGATTTTGTCCTGCATTGATTTATGCGAATATCTATTATTTCTGGAAACCTCTCTACGCGCGTAAATGTCCATTTTGGCAGTAGGTTTGTATTTCACGTCGATCAATGTACTGCAATATATCAGTTATTCATTTCTCATATTTCAGTTACCTATTTTTTGTATTTGTACAATGAACATATATTTGCTTGACATTATGCATAAACATAATGAAATATAATAATAATGGTTCACGATTCTCATCATTGTGAACATCACTAGTTCGTGTAAGTCATTTGCAATGAAATTTCTCGAGCGTTTACAGGGTGATGGAGTTTGCTGGTTCACATTAATTGACCTCATCATTACCACTGCCAGGCATTAAGAACCATTCGCAACGGGCCGACGTTTTCGATCCCAAAGTACGAGCGGAATTTTCTCATGGTACTCAGGAAGTATCCTGCACCAACCTCGCGAATGCAATTTCATTAGTCTAATGGATTTCGATGCTCGAGACTGTAATCCGTTATTTTTTGCGTGCCGCTGCACGGAAAATTGGATAATTTATGGATTTGAAGTAATGAAAGGGAATTTAACGTGCGGAGGAAAGATCTACACTCATGGGGTGATCCGATAACTTTAAAAATCGAGTCGAACTTTGTGTGAAAGTGGAAAAACAGGAAGAAAAAGAGAGAAAAGAGGAAGAAGTGAGCACCGTAAACGGCAGAAACAACGGTGGAATCCGGACTATTCAAGAACAACGCAATTACTCTATCACAATAGACCCGCGGACTACGAGAGTTCTCTTGGCACGGCATCTTGTTGAATCGAACAAACTCGTGAGGTTGAAGGAGGGACGTTCCCGATCCTTTTACTTTCCAATTAATCGTTCGAGATATTAAAGCCTTTCGAACGCTCTTTTCCGTTCGTACGATGTGCACTAAATATATTACGAATTAATTTTAAATGAAAGGATGATTTTAAAATTACGTATTGCGTAATGAATATTACATAAAAATTTATACCAGTGTTTTTAATATTTTTATCTACGATATTTATAACGGTATCTCACGTAAACACGTATTCGTATATCCATGTACGTATCGGTTTATATTAACCACGTAATTTGGAATTTAATTGCGTTCTGGTGACGCTAACGTCGGCCGCAATCGCCTTTTACATATTTTACCTTAACGCGCGCCAAGAGAAATAATTTACTTTTTCAACAGCTTCGCGTATGTCGCGTCCAAGCTAGTTATACTGCCTTTTCACACAGAATTTCACAGCTCGTAAACACGGGAACGGAGCCCGGTGCGCGTGGCTGTCGGTTAATTTAGGGCAGGTTCACGATGCGACGTTCTGTGAGTGCATGGATGCGTGCATGCGTGGGATCGACCACGGCCGATCGTGTTCCATGCACACGTTATTTCAACGCTTGAATTTTTAGTACCTTTTCTGCCGCGTTCACGAAAGTTAAACTCCCCGGAAACTGCGGGAAACGATCGATGTGCCAGTCGTCAACGTTGCGAACCATCGTGCGGTGTGTCGATTAGAATTAAAATCGGTGGGTTTAGCAAAAAAAGAAGAAAAAAACGCGACGAAGTAGAACTCTATGTTCAGCAACTTTTAATTATAAAACTTGTACGTATTAGTAATACAGTGATTCGTAAATGAAAGATTTTATCGAATCTATTTCACTTTTTGATCAATCATTATATTTAATATTTTATGTCTTTCGATTTGATTGGCTGTACATCATGATTAATTAATCGAGAATAATATCATGATTCAATAGACACTCAATAAATATAGAACAATCAGCTTCTTTTTTTCTTTCGGGTTTTTCTTCTCTGAATTCAACCGCCAAACTTTTCTATAAAATAAAGCTTGTTAGATCGATTGTATATATTTTCGCAATAACGTGAATAACGTAATGCATTATCGGATTCAGAATTACGTGCGATAGAGAGAAATCTGACAAACAGGCTGGCATTCTGCGCTGATCGATCCTGCGTGTCCTGCTTAAGTGGAGGACGTCGTTTTGGTGAAACCACACAGAGGGTGATCAAACCCAGCAGAGACTAACGGAAGGAAAATCCGCTGCAGTACACGGTACGGTACATTATGTATAAAAGCTCACAATAAGGAAATAAATCGCCCGCCTTCTTCAGCGAAACGAAAAATAATTCTCTCCTCTCGCTTCTTCACTAACGCGTAAATTACAGAAATTATATCAACGATAAAATTAAAATTACGCTAATATTTAAATGTAGTATCATAACCAGCGAAGTTTTTCGCGCGTCAGATATTTTCTTTCCCAGGTTTCAAATTCTCTCTCATAAAAAGTGGAATTTACGAAAAAAAAGGCTGACGGGGAACGGAACTGCGCAATGAAATTAATGAAAGAGGGTATGGACGGAAAGGGACAAATTACTTTTCTGGCAGACGTTCCATTTCACGCACAATTTAACCGCGCGATCTCCGTAAAAGGCGTTTGCATGATTGCTTTGCTTGCAATATAGTTGAAAAGAAAACGATCAACAGCCGGGAACGGAATCAGGCAAGCGCATCACCCCGCTTTTACCTAATCACTTTTGTGATGGCTCGATTAATCTTTCTGATGAAATCTGAACTGTTGCTTAAAACAAAAATGCTGGAATAAACGTCTTATTAACAGAAAATCGGTTGAGCGAAAAAAATTCTTGAGCTCTACAATCAAATTTGTTTTGCAATCAAATATAATCGCGTAATCGGTATCTCAACAAAATTACCTTTTTAAAAAAAAGGAAAAAAAGGCGCCAAGTGTGTTAGCCTCACAAAATAAAATGAAATCTTTTTAAATTGCGTCAATTATGAAAGGAATATAAAAATAAACAATATGAAGAGTCAAGGGCGATATAAAAAAAAATAATGAGGTCTCTCTCTCTCTCTCTCTCTCTAGCAGCGCCAAATTTTTTGTACTTTTACTTTTTGAAATAAAGTATGTTATATATGTGTCAAGAAAATATATTCCTTTCATAATTGGCGCAATTTAAAAAGATTTCATTTTATTTTGTGAGGCTAACACACTTGGCGCCTTTTTTTCCTTTTTTTTAAAAAGGTAATTTTGTTGAGATATCACGCATTTTTTGTAATGTTAAATATTTCTTATAAATCTGTATATAAAATATTAAAAAAAAAAACATTATAATAAAATATAATAATAGAGCTCATTGTGCGTGCCTTTGGCCTTAAAATAAAAAAGAAACAATATTTAAATATTAAATCTTATAAGACCGTGAGAAACACAACCAATAAAATGCCTTTAACGATCGAACTGTATCTTAGGTACTAATTATAATTCCGTGAGAATTTATATAAAACTAGCATCAAAACTCTCCTCTCCTTCTATGTTGATTAGCGAAATTAGAAATTGCACACCTGTAGCTTTAGCAATTCTTTTCAGATCAGCTTTTTTGCAACGAGAAGTCTAGACATGCGATTTTCGCGTTCGTTATCCTCTTCGGCATTGCTTGAGAGGCGACAGTACAGTTCAAAGCATAGCCTCGAACACTTTTTCCGTGAACTTTCAAGACATTGACTGCTTTATAACAGGATACAAAAATCCTCCTTTGCTATCGTTGATTTTTATCTATCTAATGTCATTACGTTGACAGCTAATCGATATAAAATAAAATATGCTAGCAAGCGCCGTCTGCCGTTTAAAACGTGAAAAGGACAACAATTTAACGCCGTCTATCGTTTAAAACGTGAAAAGGACAACATTTCCGATGTTAAAATTTTTGACATTTCATCTTCACATCGAGATATCTTCCTTCGTAGGGTACGTAGACAATAAAAACATATTTATAATATAATTTAAACACTAAAACTAAATTACGGATATATAAAAGTTGATAAATTCAGCCATTTATTGTGAGATCCGATAATCTCGGGTACACGGAACTCATCGACTCGCGTAAAGATACACGTGCGGTCTCGCGCTTCGCGTTCACTTGGCGCGAGACACTACCGTGTCTCTTGATACATATATGAATGTCAATAAAACGATATAAGGTATTTAAACAATTTATTTAGTGATATTCAATAAAAAAATTAAAATTTTAACACAAAAAAAATATTTAAGTCCTTATTTTTTTTCACTATGAACAAGAGGTCGATCGTCATGTAGCTATAAACGTAAACGAAAAAGTGAGTAACATAAGATTGCCGAATTTCTAGCAACGATATAGGATCATTACTTTAACGATCACATTGCCATTTCCTTTCTGCTGTTTATTCAAAGTCGTTTACGAGAGAGTTACTTTAAGTGAGTCGTTTGAAGTGTAGAACTCGCGCGACCCTGTAGCGTAAACTTGTAACTTGTGTAAATGATTACAATATTTCACAGATATTTTTTTTTTATCGATTTGATGCAGAAGTCCGTAATTAATTTCTCGTTACGCTGTGTATCGACTATTGTATACGTAGACCTAAGGACAGTGTCCTTTGACCTGCTTTAATAAAGACTTCATGACGTATAGTCGACGCGTTGTTTACTATCGCATAAAGAATCGTCTGAATGTCATTGTACAAATTGCGAACTGTAAATACGGAAGGTAATATCAAAGTATTATTTATTATTCTTGCTCTGAAATCAAACACGAAGAAAAGCGACAGAGCGAAGAGATATTAGAAGGAAGAACGTTAGATTTTTCAATTTGGCTGACGGTGCGTAAGACCCAACACTGGTTTACGATATTATCTTATCTTTGTGAATTGTGCTATTAGTCTGCGTTCCCGGCTGACAGTTTTCGCTTTATCCTGACAGTTTTACTCCCGAGTTTATTTCTAGCAGCTAGATGAAAGCGCTCTGCAGTTTTTCCTTTGGTTACACATCGCGTCTCCATCGTGCTGTTGGCACGGCATTTAAATACTTGATTGCGTGCGCTTTTTTCCTAACCCCTTCCTTTTCTTCCCATCTCTACTCAGTACTCGCTGCAATCTCTTTAGTTTTGGTCATCGCGAGAATCAGAGACAGGACGTGCACCAGCGGTATAATGAAAATAAGCTAATTGCGCATGTTAAAAGCTTTTCCGGGTTAACAGTGATGAACTGCGTAACGAGCTTTGCGCCGCTTGCAGAGTTTGTTGTGCGATAATTTTCAGTTTATTTTTGCAAATGTATATAGCAATTGTCAAATTAGCAATTAGAACAACACGGTACAAGAGAGCAACAAGTTTAATACAACAATATAGGGGGAAGCGATAAAGAATTTAGTTTTATTTATTATATTTTTAAAACACTATATATAACGTTACACCGTTAAAGGTGTCAACGTGTGTCTGTGTTCGCTCAGTACGACGCGCGTATCACCACGTTGTTCCAATAATGCTTTTAGAGTAATTTAGAGTCACGTCCAAAGGGTCGCATGTAGCTTGGTTTCTGGTCCGTTAAAAATTACGAGGAACAGTCGACACAGCGTGTCGACGTTCCAGCAGCGTTCCGTGGGGGTTTAACGGCTACCAGCAACGGGACTCGTTCACGGTTTGCCGCCCCCGATGGCGCAGCGGCGCGGCGAGTCACGGGCTAGTCGTCATCCCTTTCACTTACTTTTTCCAGCAATTCGACGTGGTAGCTGGTTGCGAGTACGCTGCAAAGGGTATAAGCAGTCTCGTTGAGGTAGCGAGACTACTCCTGTCGGGGAGTGGGAGATTATTTCCCACATCATGCAGAGACCATTTTAAACAAGCTAACTGATCCTCTGAGAATCAAAGTCGAGATATTGACATTGTGTCTTGATATTTTAATGTATCGCATGCACGATTAAGAAATATTATTCTTCCTTATTATCGATTTATCATTTGTGTAATTAATTCATTTATACTTAGGATAGCGACAAGAAGATCAAGAGTCACCATCTTAATCTTCTGTAAATTTCTAATCTCGATGTAGATTTTGTATCATTTGTGTTTTTAAAGTCGCGATAGCAATTATCTTTACTTAGCATTTTTCATTAATGACAAATTATTAGGATTAAATAATTATAGAATTCTCGCAAATCTTTGCTTCACATGGACAGCAGTCATACAAGAATCAAAAAAGATTGTTACGAACGAATGACCAATGCAAATCAACGCGAAATCGCTTGATCGGCAAATAATGCGAACGTTGCGCAGCTGCGCGAGGGTGATTCGATAAAAATAATGCGCTAACGAAAATGTATTTCGACTGACAGAGATAAAAAAAGGGCAGAACGAGGCGTGATTTAAAATTTAAATGTGTTCGCCGAATCCGCGTTCGCGTAAAACAAGTCAATGGTCGTTTATTTGGCCGCCGTACGACCGATAAAATTTCACAGTCGGACGAAACGAATCGATACGCTTTATATTTACATCGACGAAGTGTTATTAAGGAGTAATTAGATTATTGCTGCATATTGCGCCCTATATACATGTAACAACATAGCGGTATTACCGTTTCGACATTATAACTCGTGATTAAAATAGTCTTATTGTGAACAATTTTGTATACTCATTGACAAGAATTATCACAAACTATAAATAATATGTATCCATACCTAATAAAATAATACGTACAAGAAAAGTTTATGATTTCGCTAAAAAAAAATACAATCGCATCGATGCAACAATTTTTTTATAAAAAATTAATCAATGTGATTGTACTTTTTTGGTACAATTTTTTTGCACATATTGTTTTATCATTTATTTTAAAAATATAAAACAACAACTAAAAAAAGCATATAGAGAGTCAAAATATAATTTCCTACAGAAAATTCTTTTATTTCATTGAAATTAATTGAAGCAAAATTGCAATGCTGACTACTGAGACATTTCTAGACAGAGACATTTGAAAGCGAAGAAGTAACAATGACTGTCATGCTATTTGTTGTTAGAGTCATCATAACAGTCTTAACGCCATTCACGCTCACGCTCGCATATCGTCTATGAATTTCCACGCGGTTGCCTGAAACGGATACCTAACGGATACCTCTGTTTCAGAAAGGACGTCCGACTTCCGGTACAATTCCAACGGAGCTATGGCCATGGAAGCGGAAGCTACCAGAGAGGCTACGGCCAAAGTGATTACGGCGGAAGGAGTAATGCGAGCTTCCCATTCCCTGAAAGAGGCCAGCGACGTCATTTCCACGAGTCCTGCTGCACTGCAGGCACGCACATACCCGCCGGCATTTTGTCTCTCGCGACCAGATGCCGACGCTAATTATTAAGTACCGCTAATTATCTACCATCGTACATTGCTCCCATTTATCTCCTTGCTTTGTTTTATCACTATTGAATCTCGTACCTCTTGTAACACTCAGAGAAATGTATTGCTACGCAGATATTTAAAATTATATTCGTTAAACAAAATCAACAATGTAAAACAGACCCGCGAAAGTACTTTTTTAATTACCGTAAAGAATGTAACAATGAAATGCGATATAAAATTGAATGAAACGATAAGCTTAATTACCGCGCACTGTGGTTCCGTAGATTCTTTTCTCAAAAATATTCAACAATTTTTGCTGTGCAAATTCTATGCATAAAACTGAAATGAGAGGTTTTATTTGACTATTTATTTTATTTACACCACGGCACGTGACGCAATTAAACAAGAATCCTCGTCCGTGGATCGGATGTTATAATTAGAAGATAATACGTGGAGGAAAAATTCGTCATATTTCTACTTTCGCCGGCAGCTGCGATACTTTGAACAACATATGCAGCGAGAGGAATTCAACGGGTCATATTTCTGCTGCCGGTTGAATTCTCGAGGCCTTTATTCATCCTTGACTTGTGTGCTCATTAGGAAACTGCACAGACAGAATCCTTGTAAAAGGCGGAGAATAAATATTAAAAATAATAATCCTTTCTCTCTTTCTCCCCCTCCCCATCCCTCTCTCATTAATTTACACGACAATTATTATTATAGCAGGAAAAGATTATAATGTTATTAATTTGAAAGCAACATAAGGAAAATAATCTGAAAAATATAGAAAGAGGGAAACAAAGAATTACTATATATATTATTATTATTATTACAATGACTGTAATTATCTGTTATTCGTTATTATTTATTATTATATTTATATACAATTTTGCTTTAATAAAATCTATAATGGACATTTTGTACATATATTGTTAATCCAAAATTGAAAATAAATGTAATATATATAATAATATAATAATAATCAACACAGCAAACATGATGTAACGCAAGATTGAAAATTGATTGAATTAATCAAGCGTCTGCTATGCGCTCTGTTAATGCGATCATTTTTTTTCTTTTGTAATCGGATGATACCGTTTGTACATTTAACGATTTACCTGCCACTAAGGCAAATTAATTACTTTCAGTACGTAGATTCACTGATCCAATTCGCCGGAGATGGTTAGATGGAGAGTCGATAAACACGTGCACCGATAAGATCACTTTCAAAGCGCGTCTTCATTTAACTAAATCCAAACCCCTAGCTCGTGCAAATGGTTCCGCATCAGATATCGTATACGTATTTTCCCACATTGGGAAATAGTCCAGCCGGCTGGCTGGCCGGCCAGCGAGGGAGTTTACGATCGCCACCATCGTGATTTGCATACGATCCGTCTACTATCGCGTTTCTCTTTTCGCGTCTAGCGTTACTAAATACCGTGAAGTTCGCTTGAACTTCCTACATTCGTCGATCACTGTTTTATTATCTTTTGCTCGCCGTCGAACACTCCAGGCAGTCTGTGGTTTTTAACCGCTCGTCTAACAAGTTTTTTTAAGACTTACGTTTTTTCAGAGATTTCAGACTGTCTTTGATTTAAAAAAAGAACAGTCGAAGTCAAATGTAAGACGTAAAATTATGTTACGATGTAGATTAATATTAAAAGAGTTCTTAATGAACTTAAACCTATAAATTAAATTTTTAATAGATATATAATTTCTAAATAAATTTAACAACATGTATTATCATATTAATTGTTATTACATTGTCAATGATAAAAAAAGCCAGATTTAAATTTTTACGGTTCATCGATGACACCAAAAACACCCTTCGCTATAATCGAAGTCTTAAAGATGAATTGTCTCCTCTGTCAAAGCCTGGAAACACAATGTATCATCCATGGTACACGGAATACTAAAGGTTGAACGCTATAGTTGATCATAGTTTTATTATCCCATTTCATTCCGGATATTCGGGGCACAGTGGTTTTTTATTCGCCCGAATGCACAGACTTTTTCAAGATCGTGACACGATTCGGCGGCGTTTATTTGCCGAGGAAGACTGCGTGATGTCAAACCCTCGTCTCTTTTTTGCGTTCTCTCGTTCTCTCCTTCTTTTTTAAGTTACAACAGAACATATAAATTCGAAGGATATGACGGTGCACAAAATCGACGACATGCAGTAGGAGGAAGCTCTCACCGAGCGCGGTTTTGTCCGACATGCATTCGATTATGCTCGTAAAGGGGAATGCCATTATTCGCCAAACGCACAAAATTCAATTGCAAGAAGCGAAGCGCTTAAAAGTGGAGAGAAATATTCTTCGTTTTTTTTTCCCTTTGTACAGATAGCAGATTCTTTATCTCTCCTTTCATCTCTTACCTCTAATTCAATAATAATTGTCGTAACTAAAATTTTCATTTTCAATTTGTTAGTAAAACGGAAAGGGAAAGAGAGACAGAAATGTTACATTGTAAATAATTGTTTCGTGAATATTCCAAAAGCAGATAAAGATTAATTGCGGTCCATTGGTGCATGCGAGCTTCGAATTACGTGGCCTACTTCATAAATTCCTGCGGGTACTGTAATTTCCGAAGCGTTTCAACGCGTTTTCCTTTAATAGCGATAGCACACAGCGCACATTCAAATAGACGTTTTACATTGTGCGGCCGCGTGCTCTCTTTTGAATTTTCACGAGAGGCTGCGGCAGGCAGGAATCCCTAATCGCGCGACAAAGACGAGAAAGAGGAGCTTCGTGCATTATGCTAACGATAGTCGCCAAAACGAATGGTTCGCGTATAAAAAGGCAACGTTGTCGTATATTAAGAAAATTCTTCCCCTTTCTTCCAACCTTCGCATTCGCGCATATTCATTTTGAGGAGAACGGCGGCGAATTCCGCTATCCCGAGTCGCATTCAATGAGAAGACGAGAGTATTCAACAAACGCGATAATTTTGTTCCTAGTCGACCTACCTCATGCCGTGCTGACCAGCCTTTTACCCAGCTAGTTCCCGTACCTACGAGAAATACTCGAGGGAACACCAACTAATTAAAAGAACAATGGAGCCTGCAAATACTATTGTCGTACGCGCGCTTCTACGCCGAATATAGTTATAAAGCGCGCTTTTTGTGTATGCCTCGGTTTATTCCTTTTTCTTAAAACAATTGTCACCCCAATGGAACGAACAAATCTCATTTCCCATACCGACATTTTAGATCTCGCTTCTGCGTTATCATTAATGTACTTTCACGAGGATCGAGATAATTAAAGAAATATGAAGCCCGTTATTTCGTTTTTCTCTCTTTTACAGAATTTCAGAAAACTTTGCGTTTGTAAGAATCTTTATGCATACTTGTGAGCCTTCTACGTTTAATGCGATATAGGCAGCGAATACACAATACATATATTGATAAATTTAAATTTAACTTTCTTCTCGCTGTTTTTCGAAATCTCGTCAAATTAAATCTCTTTTTATATCATTCAAAAGTGTATAATTTTAACCCTATTATAACTGGCGATTAAACGAAAATTTACGTAAAGCTGAAAAATAAAGTTCCATCGCAAACTTACATTCCCGCGGTCGGATTTATAAGGATTTATCCGGATTTATATTCCGCGAATTTTTAATTAATAACGCCAAAGTTATTAACAACGTGAAAAATAATAGTTTTCTCCAAACACAATTCACGCGTCTGTGTATATTCATAATCGAGAAGGGTGCCGACACACCCCGTGACATCAGCTTTCGTGTGTTTAAACATCAGGCGCGAGAATGGATTCTCGCGGATGGGAGGATAGAGATTACCGGGAAGTGGATCGAAAGCGATGGGTAAGGGGAAGAAATGGAATAGCGAACGGAGTCGAGTGGCGCAATAGCGGGCGCATTACAGACACGACGCGACGATGTTTCCCGACGTGTCGCTTGCCAAGCCAGACGACGACGCGCGGCTAAGAACGTGCACTTCGCAAGAATGTGAAACGCGCTTGCCAGGCGGATGACTCCCGTGATAATGGTCCAT
This sequence comes from Cyphomyrmex costatus, assembly GCF_001594065.2. NCBI lineage: Eukaryota > Metazoa > Arthropoda > Insecta > Hymenoptera > Formicidae > Cyphomyrmex > Cyphomyrmex costatus. Next base: position 210,600 of record NW_017279439.1, on the reverse strand, counting down.
CTCCGAAATCTCCGAGGCGACGAAAATGCGTTTTGGATCTCGCAATCCTAATCTCTCTCTCTCTCTCGCCCCCGACTGTCGTAAACGCCGCGGATCGTTCTTATCGCGAGCGTTAAATCTCTCCGTTAAATCTCAGTTTCTGTAATGTCGTTCCGAATTCGCTGAGCGATGCGTCGGCGATACACTTTACGAAGTATCGCCAAGTCGATACCCTGTGTGTGCTTTACAGGAGCATCCAGGCAAAGTTCCAGAAGTTTTACGCGACTTTAAACGAATTATACGACTTCCGTTGTATACGTCCGATTACACTCAGACACGAGAACTGCGAAAAACGCCTCCGTGGATTATTGCCGTGCTTGCGAAATGATTAAACGCATTTCGTGTGTAACACATTATTACGTTCCTCCCGTAGTTAGCGTCGCGAGATTCCGAGCAGAGTCTGTGTCAATACGTATACGCGAAAATTGAATTAACGCAAACCCGAGAATAATCTCGCGCGCGATAGCTAAGATACGTGAGTTGTTATAATTAAGGGATGATCACGTTCGTCCCCTCTGGTTCAACCGTCACGGTTTAAAATCCCCTTCGTGGAAACGTGACCGGTGAAATAATGCGCGATTACCGCGGCGCAATATTCAGTAACCTCGCTATCATTAGGTCACTAATCACTTTATTCGAATCCGTAATTAGTTCGTACCGAGTTACGTCTTCCGTTAACTCAAACGTATGAGAGAAATTTTAAATAAAGGAATAGAAATTCAAGAAAGAGAGACCGAGACTTTGTTTTGTGCGAAGTAAATAATTTGCCTTGAAAATCACCATAAAACACTTTCCCTACACAACATACCTAATTACTCTGCTTCTCTCTATAGTCTCTATATTCGCAAACGCATAGCTAATGGATCGATTGATTACGCCGACTGTTGCAACATTACACGTGTAACAATCGAGCGTAAGAATTCCGTGCCGGAATTCCGCTAGCAAAGGCGCGGAATGGTGCGCGGGCGGCTGCCTAATCGCCTAATTAACCGCAGACGTATCGACGATTTATCCGAAGCGTCTGCAGCGTGCGGAGCGGAAGGATATGATTAATGTTTCGGCGGATCGAGAAAGAGAGCGAACGAGAGAGACAGGGAGAGAGGAGCTTCCCGGCTTCTCTCTTGCGCGCCGAGGATTGCGCAACAATCTTTCTCTTCGCGCACCCTCTTCTTACGTGTGGAGAAAATGCTTCTCTCTGCAGCGCGAGGCCGTAGGTTAGGAAAAAGAGAGAGAGAGAGAGAGAGACAGAGAGAGAGCTATCCTGCAAAATAATTTCTCGAAGGGATAGTCTGGAAATGGGTGAGTTATGTTGTCTGGAGTTTTATGTTTCCGCCGTCCGCCGTCGTCCGGGCCCATAGTTTCGAACTTCTTGGACGGCATAAAGCGCGGAAGAAACGTGACCGGGGCTTTGTATGGAGCGCGAATAAACGACGGCGTCGTGACCGACCTCGAGACGCCGTTCTGCTACCCACGTGCTACACCCGTCACCGAGAGCAAATACACGACAATATACCTTCCGCAACAACGACAACGACGACGAAGATGACGATGACAAGAGGAACCCTCGACCGTAATCGAGCGTTCGTTATTTGTTTACGGGAACCAAAGCGTTTCTCCCGGAAGATAGATCTCGTTCCGCGACACCGGGTCGTTACGATCGTTAGACCGCGTTCACAACAGCCAGAACTGCCGAACAGAACGAAGTGGATGAGCCGAACGAAACTCTTTTTTTACAGCAGACTATAGTTAGACGGTCGCTATTGCAAAAGATACGACTATCTACCGAAAGATTAATGTTTTAAGTCTCATAAGAGACGACCAACGAGCAGTTTTAACATCGACAAAAAAATTGACATTTATGAATGAATGTACGAACGTAAATTCAGAGTTTAAACCGCGAGTACCTCGATTGCGTTTAATAAACGAACTTTTTTTATCAACTTTATCGCTTACCGATGTGCACACGGCCTTAAAGAGTAGGAAGCAATTACGGGGCGAACCGACACGGCACCGGTTGAAGCTGCGAAACTACACGGTGCAGGATAAAATAGATGGAGTGCTTGCACGCGTAGACAATGAGTAGTTGTAATGTTTAATCCTTTGCGGCACTCGATTAATATAAAGAAATCTAACTTTCTAGTTACAAGTTCTTTGCATAACTGCGCCAATTGTTTTTCTTATCGATTGCAATGATTTTCTTTGTCATTAATTTTTGAACGATACGTATGCTTTGCGAAAAGAAATATTTTTAACAGTATACATATCCAACGATAACTCATTCGTGTGTTAAACCATCTATTTTATATCTGATCAATAACAAAGGATGATAGAGAGACTGATATCACGCACTTGGAATAAAAATTTGAGACCTCCAAGGGTATCCTTGGAAGACACGAACGGCTATCTTTCCTCTCCAGCTCGAGTTCTGCGTGGAATTATACAAATGCTGGTGATTGGTGAGGGTGCGAGTGATATAGTCATCTTGCCTCTTCTCTTCAACGAGGCGAAAGTGCGAATATTAGGCAGTCAAAGAAGAGCGAACGTAACAGGAGGATAAAAATGAGGTCGGAGGTAGAAAAGCACGCGAACGAGCTACAGGAAAAGCAAGGGGTTGCAGGAACGAGGGAGCTACCGCCACTGGATTTCATTATGCAGCCTCTTAAAGTTGGCGTAACTCCCATTGGTCGTAAATATGAGTTACGACTGTCCGAAATAGCTCGGCGTACCTTACTATATCTACATATGACTCTCCAGTAGGTTATAATTTATTTCATCATTCGTAAGAGAGAGAGTCGAATGAATGAAAATAGACGACCACTTTGACATGTCCTTTTTATGTTGCCCTCCAGCTTCTCCGGCATCAAGGTGAAAGTTTCGGAATGATCATCGCTATTGATTCTAAAATCATTCAGCTATGAAGGACACATCAAAGGGACGGAGCTACTTAATTTGCAAAACGGCTTTATACCTCGGTTTCTACTGTGTTCGTTAACGACTATTAATGCTGCCTTCGAACAGCGGCATTAGTTGCGATTGAGATCGCACAGGAAGTTCCTGGCTTGGAGGCGTTTCATGAAACTGAGGGTGCAAATAATTAATCTGTTTATGTGTGTGGCAGAGAACAGTGTGAAGTAAATTTGTGTAATGCGCAGGAATAATTACTTATCACTACTTTAATTTGGAGGCGGATTAAGAATCCTCCGATAAAATTTACATTCCAGATCTCAATTAAAGAATCTGTGAAACTTTTTGTTTCGAAATACAACTTTTTAAATGCGTTATATAAAAAATTAAAAGAAGTCAACTTTAATTTCGAAAACTGTTTTGAGATCTTGTTAAATTTGTTGTAGATACCTTTTTTGTAACGAATGTTCATATAATTATTTTCTTATCAATAATTCAAGAATAACAATATAAAATCGATAACTGAGAAGCATGCGAACAAATCTGGTTTTGTACCGATTGTCGGACTGAAGAGAACAAAGTTTCCTACAACTAGTAAATACGGAACTTGCAAAGGGTTATTATCAAAGGTTGTTATCATAAATTTAAAAAAATAATTGTTAAACATTAATATATTTATTCTTGCATTTCGAACATATTTATCAATGAATATCATGTAAATGTCTACGTTTTGTCATATTTCTTTAAACATAAAAACTAGCTGCGATATTTAGACGAAGAAGATATATGTTTCTAAATAGTTACTTTCTCTAAATACTGCAGTTAGCAAATTGGCGAATGGCAATTAAGACTTTTGCATTTTTATTGGATATTGTTCAACTCAAAAATTTTATATTTATAATATATATTGTTCATAGGATAAGAGTAATATTTTGTCAATTTTTTTCCTAACGTTTCCTTGGTATGCGGCAGATGGTAAACTCTCGTTGCCTCATCATGGTCATGAGAAATTTATTAATCATTAGATAATACGAAAGGTTACAATCTGAGACCTACATTTCCAAAAGGAGGACAACATCAAAGACGTAATTTAGTTATTATTTGTATCAAAGGATGACATTACAAGTCATATTTAAAATATTTCAAAATCAACGAGTTGTCCCAGTTAACGCTTTAAGCAAAATGATTCTCGTAACTATCGATACAAACGTAACAATTATATGTGTATAATTAACAGTTAGAGTTGTCGTTAATTATATTGAACGATGTTCAATAAAATTGTTAAATTAACAATTCGCTTATCATACGATATCGTTATTACGTTTTCATCAATAATGAACGTAGTCAGTGTATCAAGGATTCATTTTAAATAAATACCGTTTTATTGGATGGCGATGCAATTTTTTGAAACGTTCCTTTTAGGAATTCACGATCAAAGCGATATATACGATCGCGACCTGTATGAATAATATTTCTACGTTTACATTATAAAAGATGTTTGCGAACGTGCTTTTTCATGACACGACTGATTTCCGCTATACATCATGTACAGCTTAATAAACTAAATATAACGACAAAGCGGTTAGATCATAAAGGTTTAATGAATGTTGGTGCAGCAAAATGCCGCGAAATCAAAATTTTATTCGGTCGTTAAACATGTTCAGTTTGGAGCACGTTACCCGTGGTACAATACGCTGAATATACCGAGTACGCATCCGCGATGCATTATTTATTGCCCGACAGGGTTATAACTCTCTCCATTTAATGCAGCGAAAGACTTACCGTCTAGTACGTACGTGCAACAAAGCCGGCAATCTCCGCCAAATTTTCTATACACAGAGCGGATGTAATCGCCTTTCATCATCACTGTGATTTACAAAAGAATTGCCTATCAAAATCCATTATCGACTTGAGCGTGCGATTAACAACGAAAAAGACACATTTTCGTATTTTTTTTTTTCCAGAATGCAAGAATATTGAAAAAATATTAAACCGAATAAAACAACGCCACAGCGGTCTAAGCTGGATCACGAGTGCTTCTAAATAATTGTATGTGAATTTATATCCTACGAATGTAACTCTTCGATTGCGCGCCGAAATTTTTTCAGACTTGAAACGCAACGCTAATAAACTACCCCAGTGATATCATGAGTTAAATTGACTAACAATTTAACGATTATTGATGCTGTTTACGCATCTTAGATCGATCTTACTAATGTTGAATAACCTATTAAAAAAAGTGTAAATAATTAATTTCTCACTGCGAAAAATATTATCTCGAACCCAGATCTCTGGCATTCAGTGCGAGGAATTTCGGCGCGCAATCGAAGAATTACGTTCGATAGTATATAAATTTAAACACAATTATTCAGAAGCACCCGTGATCCAGCTTAAACCGCTGTGGCATCGTCTCTCATTCGATTTGAAATTTAGCGGTCCAATAAGAATTGATATATTGTTAAAAAATATTATTTTATACTTCTCTCTTTAATACAATACGATTATTTATTATATAAAATGTATACGCGGTGGCCAGTACGTGTTATCAATAACATTTTTTCGTATTGTCAGTTATAACGACGCAATAATTATTTTTTTTCCGTTACCATTTTATTAATAAAAGTACATCTCAAACGAATTCTGTGACTTTCAAAGTTCACGTTGTTTATTTAATATTTTATTTTCATTGGAACTGAAGAAACAAAGAATTTTCTGGAACAGAAGGCTGTCGTAAAAATAACTGTGAAAAATTGCAGTTACAATACTATTCATCGACGCCACCGAAATGTGCGTTTTCGCTTTCCCGAAAGCCTATGTCGATTTCCGGACGGCAAAAATAACGATGGTATCGAAAATTTTACGTTGCGAGAAAGGGAGAAAGGAGGAGGCGCGACGGAGAGAAAAAGAGGGAAGTGAGAAAGAGGCGGGTGGAACTATAGTTCGCCGAAAACGCGATATCGCATTATCGAGTAATTATAAATACGTAATGCATTTATTACTGTCCTGCCATTAGTGTCGTCGATAATTCGTGTTAAATGCCGAATTATCGTGCGCAGCGGGGTACTCCATTTCTGGTATCGATCCGACGGCAATTCCTCAATTTCTTTTTTTTTTTTCTCTCGCGAAGCCACACACGCGGGAGGCTTTTAATTAGCGAAAGAGAATGAGCACGTCCGTCCATAAATCCTTAAAAAATCATGAGCACACGCTCGCTCTCGTATCATATACGGGCCCGACCCGACAATGAACGCCGCATACGTGGGCATCGCATATAAGCCATAAAGCCTCGCACGACAGGACGATTAACTTCCGTGCGCGTGCAATACCGTAATGTCCCGTGAATCGGAATTATTGGCCGTCGAGAGTTCGCGTCGAACTCATTTTCCACGAGTAAAACAATGCGAGCGTATTTTTGCGCGAGAACGCCAGTCCGATCGATCCATCGCTCCGCGATGCGCTTTGTTTATCGTGTCGTATCATTTCTTTTTATTCGCGTTATGTTAATTATCTTACGGATTAGGGGCACTTGCCGTCGACCAGCGCAGCCATGCTGAAGGAAAAACGGCAGGTGTCCGTTATAATGAGACTCCTGAGACAAGAGCTCAGAAAAGCGACCGCGGCGCGGGATTAAAACAAACTTCGCCGGCACGAAGTCCATCTCGACCCCGCGCACAATGCGTCACACATTGCCCGGTGTATAACGTATATATGTGCAGGACGATATCGCGGTCCATTCTCCGCATCGCGGTACCGCTTGTCGTCCACACATGCCCGCGGCGCTATCTTTCCGGAATCCGCGCGACAAGGTGAAACAACAACAACGACACGAGCGAAACGCCTGAAAATTTTCGCGACAACTTTCGCGAGAGGCGCAGAGTGGTGCGCGCGGCTATCTCCGTTCGTTTACCTCGCGTTTCCGGCAAATCCGAGGCTGGCGCAGGTTCGCGAAACTGTCTACGCTTCTATCTATCCACGTTTCTCTTTTTCTCTCCCACTCCACTATCCTCTCCATCATTTCGCTTCCGCGATCTGTAATGTCCCTGACTTTAATGCAACCGCGCGGTTGCAACAGAGTTTTGTTCATTGTCGGATAACGTTCAACGTCCGACAATGATAATCGCCCAACGTCACGCGAGCTTAATACATTACGCGGTGAGGGAGTATCGCGCGCAGCTGTGAATAGGGTAACGGTCGAAACTAATTCGTGAAATAATCACGATACGATGCCTTACGGTTCGCGTCTCGCCGCGACGTTTAATATCGCTCGCGTATTCGGCGAAACGGACGTCACGATCGTTAAAGCGAAAAATTTGCATATCCACCGCGATCGATGTTAACTGCGAATTGCGTTTCGTATCGCGTGACATGATCGCAAAGCTATTAGTTCGTTAGCCGGCTTGTGCCTGATACTGTTTTTATTATTATGTCAACGAACCTGGCAGTAAACAGGCTAAATGTTTCAGCATAGTCGCTTTTACGTATACGTCTCCGCGTGCATTGATTTTTGCTGTGCGCCGAGCGAAGAGCACGAGGAGAATAAAAAGTCCGCGATATCAAATCGTATTACGAGGCAACAAGCTTTCACGTCGCTTCAAACTCGATGGTCGTTAGGCGCATCGATGGAGTTGTGGAGAGGTCTCGGAACAATCCAGGCTACCGTAAGAAGGTACGTTCGGGACAATAACCGTTAAAGTTCCACGTGAACTATCCTAAGAATTACCGCCCCAGCCGTCTTAGCCTACAGGGTATTATCGATACCTTCTATATCTATCGTGGCGCGACGTTAATTAACGAAAGTGACCTGCAAAGTACAACGAGTCAACGGCTGTGAAACGTTTTCACAATTTACGGCATGTCACTATAGAGTACATGCAAGGATGTAGCACGCGTATAAAATGTATGGCACATATAAAAAAGATAAATGCGTTATTATTGTATTTTATAGGATAGCGAGTAAATTGATGACTCGTGTATAGCATGAGTTATAATATTTTCTTACATGTTATAATAAAACAAAGATGATTATTAAAATATTTAATCAGTAAACGAATAAAAAACGTTTTCTGTTTATTACAGAGAAAAATATATTTATGTCAAATGCGTAATTTCATATCGCGGAGATATAAAATACGCTTGGCTGACATATTTGATTTGCCAGAGTGAACGTAAAAATTTGATATCTCTTTCGGTAAGAGAATTTTTAAAACGATGAACGAAACTGAAATGTTTATGAAGTATACATTCTTAGTGATACCACGCAACCGCACAAACCTATATATCTCTAAATATTCTAAATAAATCTACAGCCTCTCTCTTTCTCTTCGTAATGTTTGCTGGAAAAATAAGGGAAATACATGTATTCAACGAACAATCGTTTTATGCAGAAAATTTAAAAAAATCATTATATAATATAACATTTTAAATTTGTTTCCTTCAATCTAGAAATCTAGATAAGTATAAAAAATGCATTGTAATATTTTATATATGTATTATTACACGCCGATTTCTTCAGACTGTAGATAATAAAAAAAATATATAAAAATACAAACACACGTGTGATCATCAGAAGAACAGAATTTCAGTTAAACCGATCGAATATGAGAGAATTATACGTCGCTAACGAAAGCAGAGATACAAATGACTTGGCAGGTTCGCTACGTTACGCTCGTTGAATACGTACGTGTAAAAATAACTCGGCTCTCCGAGCGCGCTCTGCGCGCCGATATGATTTCGCGCGAATGAAGTCGGACGATTTCAGCCATCCTATGAACTACGGCAATTGCGACTAAATTATGCCATTCGACATCCCGGAATGAAGGAGGAAGAAAAACGCGCGTTCCTCGCTCCATTCCCACGATCGCAGATGCGAGATAACTTTTCTCCGCTCGTCGTATCTTCCGCGCTGATCCCAACGACGAATGGGGTCATCCTCTAAGTTTTTCGAGTTCGACCATCGAGCTTGCACAGTTAGAGACAAAGAAAAAGAAATAGAGAGAGAGAGAGAGAGAGAGGGAAAGAAATTCTAGAGAATTTCACGGTGTTCTGCGCGAAATGGTACTCTTTTCACGCCCTCCTTTGAATGTATACAGCATCTCCATAATTGTCACAACCCGCGTTGAGATGAATGGATAATTTGAATGAACAGGTAAATTAATCGTTGCATCAACAAATTTATCTCCCCGCGTATAATTTTTCTCTTCTTATCGTGTGAATAGTGAATCGTTAATTCTATCCGTTTACTCTGAAAATTATCAATGTGAATTCTCACGTTAATGTTAATATTAATAATAGTTAAAAAATTACAGGAATCTTAATATTCAAAACACAACAATGTGATACGAAAGGCTAATAAGAGTCAAAAGTACAATAAGAGAACTTTCATAATTAAGTTAACATGAGTATTAAATATAAATATATATCTTATCATATCTTATTATTTAACAAAACCATCGACGACTTTTAATATTAGTTTACTACGTTAGAATTTTTTTATATCTGAAAAGAGCCTAAATATAAGGCCGAAATACGTTTCAAAGATATGTATTTTATTTCGTAACGTTAAAAACGTTTCATATTTTTTATATTTATATTTAATACACTTATGTTAATTTAATTATGGCTCTTATTAATCTTTTGTATCACATTGTTGTATTATATCATAATGATTTTAGTATGAACACTGAAAGTTTTTTTTAAATCCATACCATATGATGTTAATATTAACACACTGAAAATGTCGAAATATTGCGAAACGAATGTTAATTACTTACGACGTTTTCATTTTGGTATTTATTAATTACAAAAAATTTAATTATGATGACGAAATATACATTTCTCTGTGTAATATATCTCATTAATTATTAAATAGATGGCTTATTTGCTAGGAACAAAATTTCGTCGTTTTTAAATAAAGCTTTATTTCAATGAAATAAATATATTTCTCACAAATATATAAATTTTTAAATGTTTTTTCCTCAGTGCGTGATGAGAATTATATATAGATGGCGCATAGTGTTAAATATGCACCAATATTTTTTAGAGTGTTTGAATTTTTTCGCAGATTGTAAAAGGATATCGCCATCAAATCAATGTTGCGTGAACACCGAAACGTTTTCTTCCTTGTGCAGCTTCAACACGTTTCCCGCCGATCAAATGGAAAGCGAGAAAACCATTATTAGCATTAACCGCGAAATTTCCATTGGGTATATTTGTCTCTATTCTAACGCGAGTGAAGTAGAAAGAAATAGTCATAGAACGGTCAAGCGATGAGAAAAAATAGAGCGTTGCATATATCCAGATTGCTACATGTTCCATTATAAAATTTCGAACGGCAGTGATGGCAAATATTCCAGAGCAAATTAATACGGTTTGCGACGTGCGCGTCGCGATATGTTTTTAAAAAAAAAAAAAGAGATAGAGAGAATGAGAGAAAGAGCGAGATGAACTGAAAGTAGGGAGTGAGAGAGAAAGAGGGAGAATGTGATTGAGATTACCTGCTATATTGAAAAATCCGGATATCCGTAACTCCGTAGCGCAATGCGGAGCATCCACAAATCCGACAAATCCCAATTTTATCCGCACCATGGACGAATATTCCCAGAGTCGAAATTTCAGCTCTACCGGGTTTTGTAAAACAACATTTCCGCCTAGGTTGACGCAACCGCGCTTATCGTCGTATCGCGTGTAACATCTAATCAAGGAAATTTCGAAAAAAAGATAGAGAAAATGATTACACCCCGGTACTCTCATCAAAAAACATGAAAGAAATAGTAGAAGAGAAGTTGAACTATTAAAAAGAATATCGTACACGTGTATTGCGTTTTATACGAACGCTGCGATAAAAGCAGCTGGGTAGACTCTGATCCTGAGTTTTTCACTTCGCTAGCACTCCGTTAAATTAATTTGCGCACAAACCATGGTTAAAACGCATCAGCCATAAAACATCACGATTTATTTCTTAGAGAAATGTATATCGTTTTAGTGCACCAAGTTGTTGATTTATTCTGAGAAAAATCTATGTTTTGTATGAATCATTTTAAAATACAACCGAAAATAAGAGATTTGGAAATTTCTTCAAAAACTTTTTAAGTGATTTCGTTATCAATTTATTTTTATTTCAAGTTTGCGTCGTTCTTAATTCTGGAGGAAAACCGTCTCTCCCTTTTTGTCACTTGAAATTAAGGATTACGTGAATATTAGTCGAATGAATAAATAATTAAAGACGTGATTTAATTTGTCTTGAATATTCCATTTGGTGCTTGTAGCGGTTAAAACCATGACTGACGGAAATTCATCCTCTTGAAACAGAACTGACTCAATTCATTACTGCCTAATGTAAACAGAAATCCATGCTCCCGCATGCCGAAAGTCTTAATTGTTTCTAATAATGTCGCGTGTAACGCATAAGGTATAGCATCATGAGATCAATCATTATACCACAATCATCCGCGTCGTGCATTTCCAGAACGAATTCGTTGTTCTCGAGGGAAGTTCCAGCGACCTGATACGGCGAGAGCTATTATTGCGCTCGCAACGGTCAGACCGCAAAGGTAGTTAACACGCGCAATACAAATTGCATAATCTAAACGGAGAATTGTGCCACGAAGGGGACGGGAAGGGGGATGGGGGGGGGGAGGAAGGGTCGTAGGAAACGTGACGCGGTGGAATGGTATAGGGCGAGGGCGAAATCTTATCATCGATATCCACCGGGATTTCAAGTGCCAGGTAAACAGACTCGTATTTGAGATTTCCCATGCGGGGTTGACAGAGGGAGAGAGAGAGAGAGAGAGAGAAAGGTCAGTTTCGGAGCCAGAGGGAAACGGAAACGGTAGAACGAGTCGAAACTAGGAGAATAGCTATAAAGGAAGACGCCAGAAGCAACAGAGAGAAAGGGGAAAAAAAGACAGACGTCCTTGAATGGGCCGGGGGTGCGTTCTCTCATGGACGATTCGATACGAATAGAACCAATAGATCCCCTAAAAGATCTCCATTGGATAAACTTTTATCCGCATTACGAGTCGAGACCTCCGATTCGCGCCGGCCGGAGGATTACACGTCCTCCTTTCATCCTTCGAGCGTCTACGCTCATGAATTACGAGCCCCTCAACTCGTTCCGTCGTGCATTTAAGAGTGCATAATGCGGTTAGCCGTCCTTGTTTTCCTATCTCGGTGCATCCCCCCTGCAATCTTCTCGTATGCATTTTTAAGCGGCGACCGAGGGAAAACAAGCTATTTCATTCAATTGCGCGGCGGCGGGAAAGCGCATATTTTCACGAAACTCTATATTTCACGCACGAAAATCACTGACACGTCAGTTAATTTGTCATACACACCGGCGGAACTTTATTACGGCAGATTTCTCCGGTGATTTGGAGTTTGTCAGATATTCGGCGAATGCAAATGCGAGCGCGGGCGCGTTTATGCGACGAATTTTACTGCGTTGTCATGCAGAATTAGAACATTGTCACGTAGTTATACACGTAGTTATTCGCGATGATGCGACCCCCGCGCGCGCGCGATTCCCAGCTTGACGGATACCTATATACTCGTATATACGTATATATTCGTCGTAGAGGCCGGAGCTTTTAGAAGGATACACACAATATACGGGCTGGACCCGCGTATGAAATGCCTTGAAAACTGCGCGGTGTGAAATAAAATTCGAGCTCTCGTTCGACCCCCCGCTCGTATTTTGTTCAGTCCCCAATATCTCTGTGTCACGCCGCGCTGTCCGAATCCCACAAAATTTCCTCGTGGAAACGTCCGCCTCAATGGTGGCGAAAAAATTACGGCGTTAACCGCGAAAGTGTGTCGAGTTAATTTTCGGTACATCTCTCCCGCGGGTCCTCCGTTAAATGCACTGTTTTTCCGCTCGGGGATCGTTGAAGCACAACGCGAGTATAATTTAATAATTAAGCATACCGGAAACGCTTGCTCATCGTTGCGCCGAGAGCGCTGCTGGGGGGAAAAAAACCGAGAGAAGCGAAAAAGAGCAGCGGCAGTAAGATGCCTTCGCAAAGAGTTAAATACGCGCAAGCTCATTTATCCCACACGGAACACATCGCGCTATTAGCGCGTCCTAATTGGAGAAGACTTCGCAGAGTTGATCCGAATGTTCTGGTATATACGTTTATTTTCTTCGTTTATTCGGAATAAGGTGAACGTCTTTCAGAGAGAGAAACTTTTATTATCTCCTCTGTTATATGTACTCGAGGAAACTGTGCGGAATACGCTTTCCGATGATATCACTTGCGTTTGCACCCGTCGCTCTGGGACTTTATTAATGGACTCGAGAACGTATATTTTTTTAATGCTTATAAAACAGCGGTTCTTTCTAAGTCGGATCTCGCGATTTAAGATTGCACGGAACACAGGGAAATCAAATGAGACGTCACCTGCTCCGAATATTTATAAGGACGTTAAATACAAATAGATATATATCCATCCTCCCAACGTGAAATGAAACAGTCGTTATGAGAGACGGAAGGTTTTTCCGTGGAAAAACGTTCAGTTGGAAGCGATCGATGAAGCAGATGCTCGAGCCGGTGTTCGTGCGCGCTAAAGGGGTCTTTGTGTCTTTTCTCGGATACTTATATCGACATGTATATGTACTTTCAGGCGCGTCCTTTCACGGTGCGGCGCGCGGTTCTCAGGAGCCGCGCCTCGAGGCGCATCCGGGTTATGGCGCAACCGAAATTCGTAACCAAGAAATACGATCCCGCGTAAGTGCACAGTCGTCCGCTCTTGTACTCGTCAGGTTATCGCGCGAGTCCTCTAGAAAATTTATTATCGCGCAGAGCGGCGCCGCCCCCTTACCCGCGCATTCACCCCAAGACGCTCGCGGCGAAGAGCACCAGGCGTATCGTCGATCTGGCACTGCCCAAGAGAAGGTGGCACATCTATCTCCTCTCGATGCTGAAGACAGTCTCGATAAGAAACCTGAGTTAAAAATAAATCTTGAATTAATTTTATTTTTATATATATATATAATAGAGATTCCACTAAAAGTTCATGAAAACATATATTGTTTCCGTTTTTTTTAAAAATGAAAATATAAAGATTATTTTTGCGATTCGAACGTCACTCGCACTTTCTTACCGATAATGTCGGAAAATTGATAGCTACAAGGGATGATACATGTATGTGTGATAACTTAAAAGCGGTACACCTTAAACGTTAGACTTCTGGTGGCGACGATGAAATTGGCAGCTACCAAAAACGTGAAGGCAACCGTGAACGATCTGCTGGTGAAGGTTCGAAAGTCGCGGTACCAGCGGTATCGTGTATTCTGCAAAGCGCGTCAAGAGCGAGAAGCTAGGAAAAAGTAAGGCCGATACATTTCCCACTATCATGTCACTTTTTCCCTGCGAACGACACGCGCATCTAGGCGCACAATCTCTCCGCCATATTCGTATATATACGGCCGTCTCCGACGGTGAATACAAGAGAAATACGGGAAAATGGCTATTTTAATCGCCGTGAAAATTGCAGGATCAAATAACCGAGTTGTCGTATCAAAGTTCCCTTTTTTATCCCGCTTTTTTTTTTCCCTTCTCTCCTTTCTATTGTACTTCAGTTTCAGAAATGTTGCGAAATTTAACGAAATGAAACCCGGATGTAAACTGCGGCAAGATAAATAATTGAACTATATATATGGACAGGAATTAATTACTCGTTGAATAATTAGCTTGATTTTATAAAGGCACAACAATACCGCTGGGCAAGTAACAAAACGTAAGCTTATAAACCCGTCTGTATTGATCGCATTGCAACTGTGGATGCAAATTTTACGTTTAATTAACGAAAGGTCATCTGATATTGCATCGGAAGTGATTATTAATAGTGTGCAATGAAATTCGAGAGATTATCCTGGACATTTATTGCATTGGTTACAATCATTGATCAGGTTACAATCAGAAACATCAATTTAATAGTTCTCCGTGATAGACCGCGATATATATGGGACAATCCGCCACACGATTACCGCCACACTTTTCTTCCTGATAGATCTTTTAATTTTCCATTAGTGCGGGCCAACGATCTCTGTAAGAATCATATCGAAAATATCTCTGTGTCACTTTCAAAGAAATTACCTAATTGTTAGAAGAAACGTCTTCTTTTTTTATTATTGGAAGCAGTTAGTATGGACTTGTGATAGCTATTATCATCTTCGTAATTTATATTATATAACCGACACGAATTGATAAACCGCCCGCGATGCTGCTATTATATAATAACGCAAGTTTTCTCAAGCCACTAATGGAACGTTAATTAATCTCTGGTTGATTTTCTCCTCTCAGTAAAACGTCTTTAGATCCAAATTTCCGCAATAAAATACCCCGCTTTTGTACCTAGGAGAAAACGAATGGCGAAACTACGCAGAGCTCTCACAAAACCAGAAGACTGGCAAAGGCACATGCGGGTCCTGGAAAGACTGGCTGCACCCAAAGTCGCTGCGAAACCCAAAAAAAGGAGGAAGCCCGTAAGAGCGACGTCGTTTCCGTTCTCTCATAAATCAATATATATTAATCGATTTGAATAAAAGTGTTGGATGTGTCGCGACGAGGCCGTTTTCTCTCGCTCGATCGATCGATCGCACGCGTTTCCGATATTTTCAGAGTAAGAAGAGGAAGTGGAGGCCGGTCAATATGGAGCGAGTGTACTTCTTGGCGTTACCGACAATTCAACGTGAGCCCCCACTAAGAGATCCATTCGAGGTGTCCGAGCGCGCACTCACCTATCGTATGACCAAGCGAACGGAGAAACTCGCGATTCGAAAGAAACGCCCGGAGATACCATTGCGAATACCAGGCGCCGTTTCGCCGGCCGCGACGAAAGCTATAGGTACTAACACCACGCAGCTCGTCACTGCATTTACGACGGTTACCATTTGCTTCGCCCGTCGCGCGAAGCGATTCTTCCGCTTCGATTTCCTCGCCCGATATGCGAAGGAATCGTGGCCATCGATCCGGAGGAAGCGACATTTTTGTTGTCGCCTGTATATAGGTTCTCCGCACCAATACTATTACACGCTATTCGATGTCGTAAGTAAGCTCATACGCAGGGTGTCCCGGCGGACATCTTCCCGTCGAGATTCAACGCGAGCTCCCGCCTGCATTTTTCCCTGACGAGCGTTTCATGAGAAAAGTCACGTTATTTGTTAGGAATTTTTAAATATAAATTTCAACGGAAATACTTGAGCTGAGAATCGAGCGTTGAATTAAAATGCCGCTGTATTTATGTCTCATTAAAATTAATTGAAGAGCAAATCTTTTGCATTTATGCTATAGAAAAGCGATCGAATTTTTCAAATATCAAATTGTATGAAAAATTTTAAATTTTTAAATTAACGTAACTGTTATTTTTCTTTATTTATTCTCTCTTATATACTGTTCTCGATGGAAAATCGCGTCATTGTGTTCTCGGTGATTTTTGGGACACCCTACGTAACAGCAGATCCGTGATTTCGTCGGTCCCACACCTCGCTACGCCAAGAAAGATTACGGATTTACTCGTCGGTGCGGTTACGGCTGTTCACAATAGCTTGTGCGGTAACACATCGAGCTTTAGCAAGAACTTTTACATATTGCGGAATAAAAATAAAAATTGACTATATATATATATTTTTAACAATCGTAAAACAAGCCCACACCTTTTAGCAATCACCCGGCATCGATATGAAAAATAAATCTCGACCAAATTACGGTTTCGGCAATGTCGACGGTTAAAAATGTTTTTTATGTAGCATCGTTAATTGATTTGGAGATTCGGTATAAAAATTTACGAAATTAATAGAATTTCTCGTGTATGCGGCATATATATATAACTGATCGACATCGAATATTCCGCTATTAGTTTAGGGTATCTGAATTCGTGATATAATGCGGAATCCGCGTTATCTTTCCGTTCAACCATAACTGCGAGGTAACGATTTTGTAGCGTTTGATATGGACACAGGAGAGATAAACGGGACACGATCTACACATTAAGCCCGAGGCACACTAAACGTGTTTTGTTACCGATCTGCTAGCGATGCCGCGTGCTATGCTTACCGTACTGCTCGATGCAGAGACTATCCTGCCTGCAGCGTTATTCCATCCCGTAATGTTAGTGGCACTCTCTCCGGTATTGTAATTATTTAATGAGGACGTCACTCGCAGTGACATCGTCATTTATTTTCCGATGGTATCTCTCGCTCGATAATTCTTCTTCGTCACTTACGCACTTCTGGGCACAATTTCTGTGCGTATATATATATCTGTCTCGCCTCTGTTATATACATTCTATCTTTTATCACATATTTTTATATATAACTTTTATTTAGATAGTATTTTATTTTATTAACTATTCTCATCGAATTTTTCACGTGGAATTTGTTTGTTTTTTTTTTTCGACATTGGATGTTTGTTACATTTTATTATCGTCGTTTATTTTTATTTATTTTCTTTCATTTATATGTTGACCTTTCGCTGCTTTAGTTACACTCTGTTACGAGGGCGAGAGAAAGAACTCAAATCCCAAGATACGTAATAAATGACATCTATCCGTCTACCTTTCGTACAATTCAGTTATTTCGGTTTTCGCTTCGTCTATACGTATATAGTATCCTGCCTCGGCCGACCCTGATCAAGCGATGTCTTCTTCTACTATCGATCGACGGTTGTACGACAGTAGATTAATTTTCCTTTGAACCGTCGTCACGGTATATAGGAGCGTGACAGAAATATAAACAAACGGATCTTAAATAATTCAAAAGTCGATTGAAATCTATATCTCTCTCTCTCTCTTCTTCGAATCCTCGATCGCCGTCCGTCGCATTCAACTTTCTCTGCAACATATTCCTGAGGAGATGCCTCCTCGAGTTTCTCTTCGAGCTGTCGTCAGGCGTAACCGACGTCGCTCGTCGCTGACGTGGAATTTAATTTCGCGCGCAAGACGTTGCTTGATACAAACGTGCAAGTGCATCGAGTCTTTCGGCGATAATGGAAAATGCGTGCACAAACCTTCCCCGGAAGATGGCCGGCTGCTTTTAATTTTCACGTATAATTGCACGCGACGAGTCAGCCGAGGCGCAACACATTTTCCCATTGAAATCCGTTTGTAATAAAATACGAGACGCGGCAGCATAGTAGAACGATCGCGCGCAACTTTTACAATATATCTCACGCGCGCTGTGCGGCGCGTCCATGAAGTAAAAGACGTAAATCAAAATATACATTCTACCTTCACGAGAGGCGAAGGAAGATTAAAATATTAAATATTAAACAAATTTTTAGCCGTAGTTAACGTTTTGAAAAAATTTTCCACCTGCGGTCAGATTACCTCAATTTTGACTGACGACTCTAGTTTTTTAGAAAGTACTTACAAATTGATTGTACGAGAAATTCAAACCATTTTTTGTTAGAACATTTTCAGTCGAGATAATTTCACCTTAATTTAATGCCACATTCGCTCTCTTTCTCTTTCTCTGTCCCTCTCTCTCTCTCTCAAAGCCCTTTATCTCATTAGAAATTTATTTATTTATGAACGTTTGTGTAATTGCAATTGACGCTGGCATAAACGTACTGTATGTTTAGAAATTTAATCCATATTGCTGTGTTATACACGCATAGTCATGTTACAAAGCTGCTAACCAACTAATCAAACAAATATCACACTGCTGTGGTTTGTGTACAAAATGAAATTCAAGCGAGATTATAGTTGCCATTAGAGAAACCACACGAAATAATTTATTTCATATTCATCTGTTTGCGGAACAGTTAGTTTTACTTGGCGGCCTTAATCCCGTTGATAAGAATAAGCCGGCGGAAAACCGATGTTAATGGATAGGATTGAGACCATATAGCGTAAAGGTATAACGTTTAATGCCGTAGCTTCCGAGAGAGTAATCGTCCTGGCGAAGCCCGCCCAGCGTCCAGCGGGCAGGGAAACGGATCTCCGGGAGGATGCCTTCACCGTATCGCCGATGGCGTTAAAGGCGAGATGCTCCAAGCGTCTCAAAAGTCTCGCCAAGCCGAAGACCTACCCGAAACCCGTATTCAAGAGGCTGAGAACTGCGCTGAAACGCCGATGAAACAGCCAATGAGCGTACGTACCCGAGAGCTGAGTATACACACTCAACAAAACCCGCGTTAATTCTCGGGCTTGTCTAGTGAATACAGAATGCGCTCATTAAAAATTCAAGGTATTTGTCGTACCGTGTCTGTGTATACGCGCGTAATTTCCCAAGTAACGGCTGAATCACACGAATTATGTAATTTCCCTGGGAAATGTATATATATATATATATATACTGTAACTATATAATAAACGGCGGCGTTTGGAAAACAGAAAGCATGACGATCATTCATAGTAGAAATCTAATAACTCGAATACCACGGTAACCCGAATACCCATGCGTTTTCGTTTAATGGAATTCCGGTTGTTATACAGGGGGCTTGGGGTCGCGTTGAATATTACACCAGAATGATAATCTTGTGCACGAGATAATCGGTGCGCACACACACACCCCCCTATTATTAGCACGCTTTTACACGTACACACAGTTTGATATATTCGCTGGACACACGCGGATATATTATATATAACACATCGAGATACACAGGTTGTTTCGCAAACGCTACGATTCGTCATGCGATACTGTGCACGCAATATATCAAAAAGCAGACGCGGACCTGTCGCGTTGCATTATGCGAGCGTCGGCGGCAAAAGCGCGAGACATAACCGCGTCCGTTGACGTCGTAAATTAGGCCAGCTGGCTCGCAATCCGCTCGCGTGCTCGGAACGGATTAGCGTTTCGTATAATGTTGCGACGACCGTTTTCTGTTTGTCGCGTAACTTTGTAAAGACATTCCGAGCGCACTCCGCGCTGATATCCTTCGTAAGAAAAGACGACGGGGCGGGGTGGGACGCACGAAATAAAACGCGCGCCGGACTTTCAACTAGTTCTTGGCATTTTCTTATTTTGCGGAGAGGAATGTACGAGAAATACGACACACGCCCTTAACGCCCGGAGATATTAAAGGGACGTTTATACGGCGAGAAAGCGGGGTATCCAAAAGTTTCGCGACGGAGAAATGGCTATACGTTTTTCCCCGTGAACACGAGCGGTGAAATGATGAATAAAAAAAGATGAATAATAAATTAACCGTGATGTAATCCGCAATATCTGTTTAATGATCCGTAATAATTAGTTGTATTCAAATTGACGTTGCATTATTTCGACAATATGTACGCATGGCTTGTTGCGGTTCGTACGATTCTTGATCAATTATTCAAGCAGAAATAGTACGAGCTGCATAATTATCAACCCGCCTAATTAATGACATCGAATTATTCGTAATTTGCTCGAGAGGGCCCTTTTCTTTGTGCGTCCCCTTCCGGCACATTTTATTTTACTTCACTTCACGCCCCCGTCATGCCCATTTTATACGTCCGGTGATACCGTCCTCTGCGCAGCTCTTCCATCCTGAATGATAGAGACATTAACATTCGACGTTGCGAAATTGCTTAATTAAAGGCACGTCGTACGCGCCTTTACCTCCGTCGTGAAGTTAAAGGGGTACGGATGGTCTTTGAATTCCTAGTCGCGAGCAATTTTTCTTCACCGTTACGTCCGACACTTTTCTAATTAACGTCTCGTCCTCGAGCTAATGGCGGTGTAAGAAGCAAATGGTCACGGTAAGTAAAGAACGCACTCTCGAGCCAACTGCCGCTCGATGATCGATACTCTCCCGCCGTGCATTTCACGTGAATTCGCACGAATGCAGCGATAAGCGAATTTTGATCGCCGATATACAAATGCAACACTCGTTCATGATAAAGTTGTGTTAAAACCAGCCGGTTTTGCATAACCGTTATTGCACACGCATGCGTTGCTCTCCCTCTCTCACCCATCTAGCATTTATATTCTAGTTTATAGGAAACTGTACGATGCATATCGTGCGAATACAATCGATCGTATGCTTTAATAGTGAACGATGCATCCATCTAGCAAGGTGATTAATTAAACGCCGTTAATGTTTAATTGTTAATACTTACAGTTAATTGTTAATATGCACTCGCTATTAAGTTTTCATATTACGTTCTTCGATCAGTCTGTACAAACTCCATTACGCGAGTTGGATATATTTAATAGTTTGATTGTTCGCATGGATTTTTGTAATCGCGCGCGATCACACTATTATTTTTGTACAATGTAATTTTAAATGTACGAATGTTTTATTGAATAACGTATTTTAAAATACATTACTGAATAAAATATATTTTTTAACAAAAATCTTCAGCAAAGTTAATGACTTCTTCAGAATATCCATTGTGAACAATTCCGCAAAGTGTCGTAGACGGTAGAACGGTGTGTTGAATTAATACCAAAATTGATTGACGGCCCGAATTCTTGTAGGAATACATTCAATTGGATACAGCAGTCAACGTATTAACGACAAGAATTAAAAGACTACAACGGATATAACGATCTGCCACGGAATTCTCGTTAAATCGAGACTACAAATTCGTCGAATCTATCAAAGAATCCGCCATTGTAATTTACTGCGGTGAAAAGAGACGCCAGCGCGTATATAGATTCTAATATAAATTGACCAGTCTGGCAAATTCGTTATATCCCGAAAAAGTACACAGGCGCGCTCGCACACATACTTTCTTGACAGTCCCTTTCATCACGCGGAAAGCGATTGATAACAAACCCTATCGCGGGCAAAGGGAATCAAAGGATCGAAAGGCCAGCTTTAATGCATGGGTATAGACTCGCACTAAAAATTCTAACTTTGTCCGAAAGCAAATTTTGTTTCAAAGGCCAACCGATATCCTCTCCTCCTGCATACCTCCCCCCAGCACCCTGCACCCTTGCCACCGTTTGATCTGGCGAAATCCGGACCGCGTCAGTCAATAGAGACAGCGAAACGGGAGTATGAAAAATGGATCCGAGGGGGTTAAAGCGATTCGAGTCGCGTCAGACGGATGGTTTTGTTGGCGGTCGAATCGCGACAAGACACAGGAAGCATTCAGTGACGACGAAGGGGGAACGGGGAAGGAGAGGGAAGGAAGGACGGACCGAAGAACCTTCGCAAATACACTCCGCGGTCGGCTTACGACGGATCGACCGCGCGGTCGCCGCACAACTCGTGCGGAATATAAATGTAAACGGCGGGAATATGCGGCCGATCCGCTCGCAATTCCATTCACGTCCCGACACTCCTACGGCCCGGCTGTCACCGTCCGACCAGAATCGCGCGGCGACCCTCGCGTTTGATCCTCCCTCCCCCGGGTCCAGCAAATCTGCATCCCCTTATCGGAGCGAGAGTGCGTTCGGCAACCCGAAACTATGTGCGGCAGCTACTCGCGGTCGTCTAATTCAGTGCTTCTCAAATTAGGTTACGCGAGAATAAATCCGTAGTACGTCCAGATTAATTTCACCAGAGTCGTTCGCGCACGAAACACGCATTTAAACGCACATATATATCCTGTACAGCTTTGACACAAAAACGGTTCCCCATATATTTTCTCATATATATTTTACTCGCGTTTATTTAAAAGTAACATTAATGTTTTATTATTTTACGATCGTCATGTGTAATCACTTTTTATTGTTATATTCGCAATCGAACTTAATTACCTAATTTGATGCAATCAACTTTTAATTATAAAACTTATAATTAGACAGAGGAAGGTAAACATTATTCTCGCGAGGTTTGAGAAGCACTGATTTGAATCGTTCGAATGACAAATACGATGCACGTTGAGGTCAGAATTTTATGTATGTACTCCGAATATTTTTATAAAGGAGATTATACGTTTCGTTTGTTTCATCTACCCGATCTTCCAAATCTCTTATTCCTTCCAGTGAATCATTACGATGTAGCGTATGATAAATGTATAAGAGGTAACTGAGAGCCGAGAGTTCTCCTCTCTGAAAACGACTCTCAATAAATTTACTCAACTGCGAGAAACTTTTACGTAGGTACGTATGCGAACTTAACTTTGAAATTATGTATGATTGGCTCTAAAGGGATGCGTCTAAACTATAAATTTGAGCTTACCAGATGTAAATTACGATGTAAACTAATACGGTGAAACATAATAAATATTGTTTCGAAGTTATGGCATTTTTATGAACGTTAAATTTTCTCGGAACGAGAAAATGAGACGTCCGTGTGATTTCGTAAATGGAAAAGACAAAGTTTGTGTCGGAAAAAGTGGTAGGAGGACACCCTGGAGTACCTGTGAGAGGTTTTAAAATGAATATTCTCAAGGAAATGATATTTCTAACGAGCTTTTCAAATATAAAATAACAGGTAGCGCGCGTTTTAAGATAATCGCGTTTTCAGATAATTATTACTTCGCGTATATATTGTGTAACACTAACATCATAAATGGCTGAGCGTATACAAGTTAAAATTAGAGATAAATACCCGTAAAATGTAATATCTCTGGGACACACAATGTCGAGAATGCGGTTGTCGCTTTGTGCTTGCACAATGGATTATACTGATTCAATAAATCTATCGAAATTTCTCTTTTTAATAAATCACCGACATATAAACGCCAAAATTATACTATGCGATTGATAAATATTAAACAGGAGATTAATTATAACAGTACTCACTAATTAAACGCGTTGCGACGTCGCTCAGTTTGGAGTCGATTCGTTCCATAACACAGCGACGTTTCGTTAATGAATTAATTAATAATTAAGACACGAATGATCGAACAAATTAATCGACATTCAGCGCGTGACATACATAATAAAATACATTTATACATAAAACTGTGAAAGACGACATTTTACTGAAAAACGGTCGATATACAAGTTGAATTTGATTTGATAATTCAATTCAAAAATAATGAGCAGATTACACTCAAACCGGTAATAAATTTAAAGCGCAACACGAAATATATTTCACGCATTGTTAAAGGAATAATTATCGCTCTTACAAGTATTATAATAAAACAATATAATTTATAATTCCGACTCATCGTTATCATTTTGACTCCTAATAAGTACTTCAAATTATGTAAAATACCTACTTATACACTCGTCTTGATATACTTATGAATCATTAAACTCGAGAGTTAATTAATCACGTGATTCATTGTAACAATTATATAGAGAATGATGCATTTTGAAGAATATTATATTGTATTGTCGTTAATATTTAATTTTTTTTTATAATGGCATAATATTTAATGTCTCCTGTGCGAACTAAAAACACTAAATATTCATTTTCTTAAGCATTAAATATTAATTTCAGTGAACGAGCTAATTATCGCTCATTTTGCATTTCGTTCTAGCTTCGCTTGTATCGTAACGTTCAATTTTAGGTAATTGAGAACGTTTTAAAAGTCTTACGAATATTATTACTCTTGAATACAAGTGTGTGTTGTGTAAATACGTTTGTGTCATTTGCCATACCCGAAATTAATCTCAACTCGAATTAACAGGTTTCAAAGTTAAAAGCCTGGTGTGTAATTATCACGATACCGCACCGGCCGAGCTCGTTCGACAAGTTCGTGTCACTCGCTCTCGATCGCTACTTGAGCGACGCTTGCTAAAACGTGGTTGACACGCTTCGGCGATAACCGCGCCCAGAAACGTACGATCCCGCGAATTGCGGTTGAGACCAGCACAAATTTCGATCTCGGAGCTGTTAATGCTCCGTGCGAAAACTGGGTGAGAGGCGAGCAGCTGAGAGAGAGAGAGGGAGGGAGGGAGGAAGGGAGGGAGAGAGAGAGACAGAGAGGAGAAAGAGATGGAGATGAGGAGAGAGAGAGAAAGAAAGAAAGAGATTGATATAATTGTAACCATTTCGCTGCTCACCGTTGTTCTTCTCCCGCCGCGATCGTCAGCTCCGCTCCGCCTTACTACGTCCCTATCTTTCTTCTATACTCGGTCGCTAAATTGCTAACTTTGAGGGGGGGAGGAAGGGAGGGAGGGAGGGAGGGAGGGAAGGAGAGGAGGAACGAGCGTACCGGGTAATTACATAACTTACCTCCGAGATGGCGAACGTAAGTGCGCTGCTCGTGACACCCGCTAGTTTTCCGGTTAAGCCGGAAGATATTTACTCGATTGCAGCTTCTTTTTTGTGCGATCGAGTAAGCCGACTGTTCCGGTCGCAACGCGACTGAAATGTGGAAGATAATTTGAGAACTTAGCACGACGCAGTCGGAATGATGAGATCGTTTTTTAAAAGAGTGTGTGCCGACAATAATATTTATTTTGAGAAAGATCTTTAGAAAATCTCACGAAATCCTTCCATTTAAAGCTTTCGAAGCTCTCTTCCTTTCTTTTTCGATTTTTAGGGAAGAAACCCGATACTTTCTATTGAACCGTGGGATATTTACCCGATTGCATCCACCTTACTACGCAATCAAGCGGCATTTCGGCTATCGTCGATCGACACAACTAAAATAAGATTTTCAATTTGGGAAATTAAAAACACACAAGCACACACAACGCTGTAACCGGAGTCTGAAGGGAGAGAGAGAGAGAGAGAGAGAGAGAGAGAGAGAGCATAGTAAATAGTAATAATACTTTAAAAAATTTTTTATCGCAGTCTTCATGTCAAATTAAAAACTTTAAACTTTTTACGTTTTTTAAAAAAGAAATCCGGCAGTTTTCCTGTTAAGTCGAGAAAATTTACTCGATTGCATCCTCTTTCTTGCGCGGTCAAGCAACGTTTCAAGTATCATTTCAACGCGACAGAAATATAAATCAGATTTTTAATTTAAGAAGTTCCCAGCGCTTCCTAGATAATCAGATTTAAGAAAATTAGATTTAAAAAATAAGTAATTGTTTCTGGCATTCTAAAAAAAAGAACTCAAACTTTTAAATCTTTAAATCGATCGAAGACTTCGAAACTGTTTTTCCTCATTCATCTTTTGAGGGAAGATATTCTAATATTTTCACAATGAGAAGTTCTCGAGATATTTATTTGAACGTAGTCTCGCGCGTTACACGAGATAGAATTGGCGAGGTCGCTAGTTTCACGAGAAGAGGATTTCATGTCGCACGATCACAATTAATATGATAGAAGCGATGATGCGTCATTAATTGTTTCCGCACTTCATTAGGAGCGCTCAATAAAATCACGCGCGCTTGTTACGCTTTAATCGCCTGCAATGAGATCGCGTACATGAGAATCGCGAGAAGGGGATTAACGGGCGCGCCATTTTACGCCGAAAATATTACACGTTACCTGCCTGTCGCCGCAGCGGACCGAACGGACGTGCTCCACCGTCGCGCTTCCGTTGACAGCTTTGCGTAATTGCCCGATCAGCTCTAATGACTTTAATGCAGAATTTCATACGTTACGGCAAAAGTTTTAATTAAGGTCGCGAGCCAAAGAAAATCCGATTACGTGACGATACGGCAGAAAAATTGTCGCTACGCGCGGATATAGGAACGCGGATTAAATAGCTGCGTGTTACGATTAAACTTATTGAGTCGAGAGGGTTTTGTTAATTCACCCAGTGATTCTCTTGATTTTATATCGCGGTGTCGTATTATTACGGCGATTTTTAATTTCAAAATTATGTCACTCGCTTATAGAAGATAGATAGAGGGAGAGAGAGAGAGAGAGAGAGAGAGAGAGAGAGAGAGAGAATGGCTGCGAGCAATGACCATCCGCGTAATGCATTAGGGGAATACCAGAGATTCGGCTAAAACGCTAATCATCACGCACCAATTATCCATTCAATCATATCTCTCACTCGGTTTCCCAGAAGCGGAGCGAGTCTCTACATTTGCCGATAATAGTCCACTAATCATACACAGATATCATCAAATATGTCAAATATTGGACAGAAGGAATGATATAACAAGGATATATAATAAATGGAGAGAGAGAGGAAGGGAGAGAGAAAGAGAGAAGGAACAGAGAAAGAGGGAACATTGCCTCTATACGAATTTCACTAGTCTAAAAAGTGCTGAATTACGTTGGAAAAGCACAAAGGATAATGCTTGCTTTATATATTCTAAAGACCTGCGCAAAAAGAAAATATTATAATACAAATTTCATAAAAAGTATATTATTATATAAAATATATAATTATGCAGAAAAATATTTCTTTTTATTGTAAGACTGAAATATATTTATTATTCTAATATTTATTAAGATAAAATTGATAACTTATACGTATTGATATAATCACATAACGTATTAATTATACATATATTATATATTTTTACTAATTATTAAAAATTTAAATTTAAATTGTAAAAAAATTATAAGATTATTTTAATTTACGCTACAGACATGTAAAAATTTTAATTGTACACTTAAATGTTTATAAGCATTACTATCTGTCGTTTGTTGTTAGACTAAAAAGTTATTGTATTATAAACTTTACTATAACGTAAAGTATGTATTTATATAAAAGCAACCGCACTCAAGAAAGTTAAAGAAAAAAGAAAATTCATAGTGAAATTTCAGTTGCAGGATTTTTGTCTCGTTTTAGTGAAATGTGGTTGTTTTTAATTGTACATTAAAATATTCGAGTTATTACAGTAACTCTTTTATAAAATGTATGTAATATTTTTGAAGAAAAATATTATAATTTCCGCTCTACCACATCAGTATATTCCAAGATAAATTTTCTACAATATATATTCTTCGAGTATATTTTAAATAATTAAAATTACATAGTAGTTGTATGTTTAAATATTGGAAGAATTGTTCTACGACGTTTTCTGTAAAATATAAAACGTACCCTGTATTTTTAAAGAAAAATATGAAAATTTTTAATCGTAATATAGCCAGAATAATAAATCGACTGCGATATTTTTGTGTGTTTTAAATCGAAAAATTTAAATTAATATCACGTATCCGATACATATGTATATTATATAATGAATTATCTTCTCAATAATACACATCTACCACACTAATAAGCATTTCCAATTTAGTGGAATGACGAGGTTGTCACATAATCCATATTATAACCCATTTGCCATAATCACCGACCGGGAGTCTATTCAACAGTGTCGATCCTTTGGGATATTGGCGGTCTCCCGGCTCCGTTTCTCCACTGATTGAGAGCTGTGCCTGTTGCAATTAAGCAGGAGAAATCCTCGAAGGCTCGTTGAAGGGCGACCGGTTTATTGGCGATGCGCTAAGCACTAATACCAATATATATGGTGCGGCAGCGCCGACGAGGCCGCCCGCTCGCTCACCCGTTTTCAATTTGTCCCTCACGAAATACCGCCATTTATCTTTATTTTCCTTAAGCTAAGCCACGGACTTATCGTTATCGGCCGCGGCACGCGAAAACGGTTTCCTCCGAAGAACGTTACTCGCCCGTCGTTCCGCGTGGATTCAATCTCACGGAACGATCTCCCTGTTTGAGCTCTATCCGCCTTTAATGCTATCCCTTGCGATCATTCACAAAAGACGGGAAACACACTTTTGGCGTTTCACGGTTGTCAAGTTCGTGACGATTTCAGGCTTCTATCGTTGAAGAGTTACTTCCGACGTTCCTATAGAATTTAACGCTAGCACTTGAAACTCTCTTAAAATACTATGAGATGTAAAATATAAAACATTTCATAGACATAAAATATTGTAATATTACACTCAAACAAAAATTTCTTAATGGTTTTTTAACGGTTCCATTAACGGTGTTAATGTCAGAGGATTTTTCATTTATGTACGAAGTAAAGATGCCGAATAGGGAAGACAGCCCCGATGACCTCTTGACATATTTATCAAAATTTCTTCTAACAATAAGCGTGCCGCTAGTATCTTGTATATCATCTTATTTCAAAAAGCTATTCCAGTTATAATAGAATTTTCTGTAGAGGAATTTATAATATATTTAGTCATATATAGCTTATGCGTTCTCATTTTTATAGATGAATACGTGTTATAAATATACGCCTGATTCATGCAAGATTCATGTAAGACTTTTTGAATAGAGGAAATGTTAAAAGAAATTCTCCAGTTATTGGCAGAATATTTTTTCTTTAGGTATAGATACACTGAGTATGCAAGCGAGATATGACTGGTGGAAAAGTCTTACGAAAAACTGCGAATATTGAGAAAAGAAATTTTTAGTTTTTTATAAATATTGTGTGTGTATTATAGTCCCTAGCAAAAAAAATTTACGAGTGAATACAGAAAAATTATATGAATTGAGATTTTATAAATTCTTAATGTTTTCTAAATATTTATGTTGGACATAGAAAAGTCATTGTTTGAGAACGAAGAATTTCTTGGCTTTACAAACAACTCTATATCGCACTATAATACACAAATATTTATAGAAAACTAAAAGAAGAACTTATCTTAACTTGGTTTTTACCATACAAATTTTTTTGCGGGACGCCCAGTCTATTTATACTGTCTGTAAAAGGTATTCAAAATACATAGAATGTGTTGAAACAAGAGATATAGATAATAAATCTTGAGATCATAAATTGTCAATAGGGCCTTAAGTTTCATTCTTTCTCTACATAGAC
Source organism: Cyphomyrmex costatus (assembly GCF_001594065.2). Lineage (NCBI taxonomy): Eukaryota > Metazoa > Arthropoda > Insecta > Hymenoptera > Formicidae > Cyphomyrmex > Cyphomyrmex costatus. The sequence goes on along the minus strand of NW_017279439.1, from coordinate 181,187 downwards.
ATACCTGTCCCCTCTTCCTTTTTCTTCTATTAAAGAGAAAAATTATTCATCATACCGAGCAGCGCGAAACACGACCGATACATGCAAAAGAAAGGAGAGGAAGAAACCAATCGGATTTTTCACTCTCTCTCTCTGTGTCTCTACAGGGGCAGACCTGTTCTTCCTTTCCCCTCCTCCACTTTCTTCTACAGGAAGAAATCCTTTTCTCTCTTCTCGCGCGTGCCAAACGGAAAAATTCTTTGTCGGCAAGTCAGATTCCGGTGTGCTAAACGCAGTCTGACCGAAAAGGTATAGACAATAGAATGAAATAAAAGAGGTGCAGGTAATATATCATAATATTGTTGAATGTCGATGTCAATAGAGCCTTTATGTATTCATCATGGACGTTGCATGGGGTTGAGCAATGTCAAGTATGGCCAGCACGCACAGGAAGGAAGGAATTAAATTTTTCATTCTTTCTCTGCATAACAGACGCGTCCGCACTTTCTTCTACTGAAGAGAAAATGCCCTTCTCGCACTTATCGGACGACAAAATTCTTTTATGGCGTACGATAAGTTTAGTTTATCTATAATATATTTATATAGTCTTCATAGTCATAAATTCTGAATAATGGTATCCTACTGAGTACTAAGCCAACAAAATCTTTCAAGTGAAGAATGACTTGGAAATTTTGTTAATTAATAAAAGAAACTTCTATGTTGACTTTTGGAAACGATTTTTTACCTGTATTTCTTATTTGAACATTTGAGAAACCTATGAATGAAAAGTCATTCTTTGTCAAACAATAACCTTTTTCAAGAATGCAATGACAGATGAAACGTAGATAAAGATAATGTCGCGGTTGTAACAGAGAGGTTCAAATGACCGCAATAGTTCTATTTATTGACAAAAAGCTGAATTGTATGCATGGCTTTTATAGACGTAAATTATTGACGAAAAACCGAATGGATATGCACACACACACATACGCCAGTATAAACTTATTAGTACGTGGTTTCTCTCTAGTACTTATTTAATTTTTTTTTTTTTGAGGCAAGGGAAATGCGTTTACACATACCCGGCCAGTTACGGGAACCTGACCGGGTTATGTAAGACTCACCCCTTCCTAACCAGGACGGGAATACCCACTAAAACCCCCTGCCAGTGGCCTTCCTCACGTCCGCTTGGTGACACCCCCCGGATACACGTGCAACATTCTTCCGGGACGCCTCCAGGCTCATCGACCTTCACGGCCGAACCTTCTCCCGAGTCCCCTGAAGGAACTCCATCCACGGGCCAGGAATGATACCGACCCCTCGTCCGACCACTCTATTAGGGGGAGTTATATGCAGGAACAGAGTTTCCGCTCTGCCCCTGCTCACCCCCACCTCCCGCCGAGGAACGCGCCGCCGCCGGGGGCAACTCTATGTCACCCTCAAGCTCAAGATCATCGACCTCTAAGGGGCCTCCTTCGTTCACGGGGGGGGGGTCGGGGGGGGGGGGGGGGAGGCGACGGCCACGTCTTCATCGACCGCCGTCCTCCCCTAGATCCTCCCTTTGAGAGGGATGAGGACGGATCCCCTTAACAATGGTTAATTTTATTTACAATGTTGAAGATCTCACAGCTATTATTTTTCTGTTTTTTTTTCGTGTTGCTTAATGTTCATTAGCACAGTTAATGTATTACAATTGACACTATCGCGGTGTCAATAGTAACAAATTGCGGCGGTGTCTTTAATGGTAAATATTTTTTTATAATATATTTGTGATAAGGCTCAATAAATTTAAAATAATAAAAAAGGAACGAGCCAGAAAAATTTTTTTATAATTTGTTATTTTTTCTAATATCTATTATGTTATAATCAACACCAAAGATGCTCCTTGTTTTTATATAGAATTAAGATTTCCTGTGATTTATAATAAACTAGTTAGTCGTAAAACTTTTTTGTTACAACAGATACTGCTCTTCCCTACATTGAAAACTTGATTTATTATAGCATCTTTAACCCTCCGTCTGCATCGCTGTTTTTCACCAACGTTGTCTATATCGTAAAGGGAGGGAGAGAGAAAGAGTGAGAGAGAGATCTTTAATGCCAATTTTGAATATCTCTTTCAAAATCAATTGAAAAAATATTTTTTATTGTGTTATATCTCTACTTTGTATTTTAAACGTTTTTTTAACTCAGTTATTATATTGTTTTTTGTAGCAAAATACAGAGGAAAAATTTGACTCTATTGAAATCTAACTATTCCTTAAAAGATCCACGTTACAGACGATGAATCAATTTTCTTTAAACTATTCTACTTTAATTGTCTTTAAAAAATTCTTCAAGAATAAAGCGAAAAAGAAAAATGAGCAGAAAATAAAACTATAGCAACACTTTCTGATTTTCGGCAAAAAATTGTGAAAATTAACTAAGGTAAATGTACTAATTAATTTAATACATGCATACAATTCTAAGTTATTCATAAAAATTTGATAATAAATTTATTTAAACCGTACATATCATTAAACATTTGAGATATTTTATCATTTTATCTTTTACGAATAATCGGTTTGTGTTCACTAATTGTTACATTTACCGTATTGTTTGTATAAAAAACGCATATTACAATTATAATTGTTACAAATTTTGTGACCGTAATGAAACCGTCATTTAATCTTTCAAACAATAAATAGTAAAGAATTCTTAATTTTTAAAAACAATAATAGATTGAAAAAGGTACATAAGAGTCGGTTAAGCATTTAAAATGTATAAGAAGGTCAAGAGAGAGACATAAAATATATTAATTAAATAAAAACGCAAAATACAGAAGAATTATATTACACGTTTCGGCCTCTTGATTAAGACATTTAATTATTCTTTTAGATAAGATGACCATCAGGATATAACCATTAAGACTTAAGGTCTTATCGATATCTGGCAATGATTTATTGTCTGTGTCTCTTATTTCGACATCCCATTGTGCTCCAAACTCCACTCGGGGACAGCTACAATGGGGAATCGTGCACCGTGGCTGATAATGGACGATGCGCTTTGAATACGAACGTACGGTATACGGTGGATTTTAACAATTTGCATAACTAGGACATATGACCCATACGAATAGAACGACGCGCGGTAATTCACACGTCACACCTTATTTTGGCAAACAAAAGGAAATTTTAGCAAAACTCATTAACCTAAAATCATAACGTTGTACTTTATCGCAGTTTCACATTTGTGTTTCTTTAGAAAGAAAAATGAAAAATTGTACTGCACTTTGTACCTTGCTTTAGGACCTTTAGGTCATTTATACCGAAGTGAATAATTAAAGCGTGGATGTACAATATTCTTTTCTTTTTTCGCCCTTTCTGAAAAATGTACATTTTCGTGTAACCCAACTCTCATTCTTCTCGATGGTTGTTCAATTACCGCGTTGTAAAAAGGAAAATTACAGATCAATAATATATTAACAATAACAAGAACAATAATAACTATGTACTAGCACGTTTGCAATTGTTCTCGTCGTGGCTATTGTTGTTGCCTACCCGAAAATTTCCCCGACGACTATTCATTCGCGAACCGCGGCGCTGCATGATGCCGCACGCAACTTTACGAATAAACAATGCGCTAGCCGGACGGATAATATCGAAATTGACGAGCCCGTTCGCGTATACGAGCGAACGATCGATCGCTCAGGTAGAACGCGTGCGAATCAGACAAATCCCCGATAGGTGGGGGAAAAAAAGGGGAGAAGAGCATGAGGTACGTAACGCTTCGCGAATAATTCCCGCCGTGACTTATCGCTCTTATCCGCACGGTTATTCATACTCGCCACGATGAAATTGATCGGCGCCGGTCAAGAGCGCGCGAAACCGGCACGATCACAGAGGATGAAAGAGAGAGAGAGAGAGAGAGAGAGAGAGACAGAGAGAGGGAGGGGGAGGCTGAAATGCGAGAGGCGGAGAAAAAAGAAGGAGAATAAATTCCTCGCGTTCCGGATCCGTGTCGTGTGAAACGAGAAAATTGCAGCAAGCCCGCGCGCACGCGGGAGGTAATAGAGGATAATGGATAATAATCTAATATAGCGCTCTCTCTCGAAGTTTCGCGCGAGTGCAATCGTTGCATCCACCGGAACTTTCGAGTACTCTTGCGAGCAGCCGGACAGTGCTCGAAATCCCGGAGTGTTTGCCACCCACTCCACCCGACCTCTCGACTCGTCGGGGATTTTTATCCCGGCGGGAGGAGCGTTTCACGTTAAACGCTCGCGAGTTAACGATTTGCGCGCGCCGCTTTTTTTCCGGCAATGGATTCACGATAAAATGGGATGTTAATTACTTCGTATTTCTCTCCCTTTCTCTTTCTTTTTCCCCCCTTTTTGCGGTGGTTTTTTTTCCGCATCAGCCGACCGACCGGTTGTGCGGATTAAACACCACCGTCGACACAGCTCCGCTAGAAGGATTTCCTTTTAATCTTCATGCGCGCGAGCGACACGACACAAAAATGCGACAATGGTTTTGCTTCAAAGAGGATTTATTAACCTTTATTTAGAAGTAAAAACGGTCGATTCGCCACGGTATATTGATATTTTTGATCACCCATGTGTGTCTCTGAACTTTTTCCATATAGATATTTGAGATACATCTAATGTATCACAAAGAAGCCGCGGCAGCATGAACGATAATGAATTTATTATCGCTTATCTATCTCTGCAGTAGTAAAATGTAATTAAATATTCGAAAAAGAGGCATAAAAGACCGAATTATAAATTAATAACTTAACTCAATAAATTAATAATTTAACTTATGGATAATTGATTAAACAATTAAATTGTATAATTTAAAACAGTTATCCGCTTAATTAAGTACTAACGAAGTTGTGTATTACGATAGAATTACATTTTAATTTTACAGAAATGTATTACACACATTAATTGCACCTACATATACATACCTAATTATACAGTATACTGTAGATAGTACTGTATTTCGACCTCATTTTAAGTACATACATGAACCAGTTCTCGCCCAGATTCACGGAATTCGAAAAATGTAAGCGGATTTACGAAAATTTGCTCTAAAGAAACCAGGTTGTTTCAGCTAATTACTCGCCAGTGCGTTCCGTCGTCGCATAATTTTCTCCCCGCTGACAAAGGGAAATGATTAATGTGTCCGCATGGCGTCTGCAACCAGCTATAACGCGCTACACAATACGACTAAATGCAGTGTATCTGTCATATTTGCTTTGCGCACGCGGATTCCGATTTTGTCTGTTTATTTACTTTCGCTTCGACAACGTTTACGTTTACGTCACATCGGCTGCGATGCCGAAACTGTCGTCCCGTCGTCATAAATACGCGGGAAGAAACGCGACGTTTCCAAGTTCGAAATCTGACAAGGACGAATAGCCGGCGCGCTGCCACGCCGTAAGTATGAACGATCGTCGTCGGCTAAAACGTATCGCTTCTCTGGAATTCACGTTATTTCCCGCCCCCCGGTAAACCGTATTCGTTCCTTGTCACGTTTTAGCGCGCGCGCGCGCGCGCGCTCGCACTTATATATAGCGCCCGATAATTTTTCCCCCCCCCTTCCTCCCTCCTCCTCGCTCAGCAGTGCGAAAACGCTCATTTACAGACGCAGCGCGAATTCAGGAGTCTTTCGCGCGGAGAGAAGCGGACGGGATTCACCAGCGCCAAGATGCATCCGACGGTAAAAATTCGGAACATTCCCTTCTCGAATCGCTGTAACGTTTCGGCGAGGGAGAAATATGTAGATATTGTAGTTGCAACGGGAAAATTGCCATATCAGTTGCGAATGGCAAATTGTGATAAATTCTCGACGATCCGATGTTAAATTGCGTGCGCGCGCGCGTTCTATCTGAAAATACCGGAACATTATTCCTTCCTTTATTTTCGCTTTCTCTTTGTTTCTTTTTTTTTTTTTTAAATTTCACGGTCTGCAGATATTTGCTGATCCTAAAAGCATTCCTAGCATCCCAGTATGATACGAAAACGCAAAGCTAATCCCGTGGAAAATTATGCGAACGGTTCGAGGGTGTCTGAAACGTGATTCGCACGCACATCCATCAAACGTCGCGCCGCACGCGTGTACGTACGCGCCGAGGGTGCACGACCTCCCGGTGGGAGGGGAAATCTTCCCCGATTTCTCCCGACGCGACGCGTGCTGCTTTCACGTAGGTGGATCTTGCGAGTGAGACGTTTGCGAAAAACGGTAGATCGTGCGTGCATATACCTTAGAGCGTGATTTAACAGCCGCGACAATAGCTCGCGCGTTCCTTCCGGCCCATATACGGGGCACCGCACAAGCTCGCGACGCTCTGGGGGCACGATCCCCATTACGTTACGCGAAGCAATATGTCAGCGTATATACGCGCGCGTTACGTGATACGACGATAATACGCTTTCTACCTCGCCTCTCATCCGCCCCCGCCGCGCCGCGAAATCCCCGGCTTACCACCCCGGCGACTTACGGGGACGTGCGAGTTTATGAACTGCGTAAGTAGCGTGTACGCGGAGCAAAACGCGAACGGACCGCTCCTCGCGCTATAAATCAAGTTACAGATGGAGGGGGAGTGGGGAAGGCGGACGTAAACAGCCATCGGTAACGCGAAACCGATAAAGCTCACCCCATGCGAACCGACTCGCTGATGGAAAGACGGACGGGAACAAGATCGTGGACCCCGCCGGTGATTTCAGAAAATACAAGATTAATTTCGCGCGATCTATCTTCGTTCGGATACCACGGATTAATGAAATATACACATCGGATTCTCTTTACAAAATTAATTAATTTTTTTTATTGACATGAAATATAGAATCTCTCTTTGTGTAATTAAAATATGCGCGGTGTAATGAGTTAGAAAGTACAATAAATTACGTATAATTAGATCGCGAGGTGATCATTTTTTATACATATATATATATATAATTTAAACAAATTTAGCTAGTTGAAATCGCGTGTGCGTTCGATGTTTAATTATCTTTAATCTGAAACTAGTTTAGTTTCTTTTCTGAATCCTGTGATTAATCTTTTCCAATAACGTACAATCTATATATTCATTATTTTGCTTTTTTTTTTTTTTATTTATTCGTATCTTCTTTTTATAAGCTTTTATATTGCCAGCTATTAAATGCCTTAATCAGCTTCTCTACATTTTAACTTTTACCAATTTGCAAACGATATTTAGTACCATCTATATTGACCAGGTTAATGGGTTCGCAGTAAAAATTACATTGGTCGTAAGTTTCACGTTATAGTTAATCTATTCGAATTTTTTAGTGACCACACAGTACAATATCCAATATCTCTTTATTGCCCAATATCCTTCTCCGTTTTTCTTCCGCATTTTGTACCTAAGATAAACCGCCGCTTTTATATCCACGGATCGAAGCAAAAAAATCAGTGATAAAAATAATTATATTCTTCTCTTCGTTTTTGTTCTTCATATTTGTACCTAAAATAAACTTATGCTTTCACATATCTGCTAGTTGAAAAACGGAAAATTGGTAATAAAAATAATTGAACGAAAAGAGAATTCTTTTCACTTACATACATATGTATGTATGTATATCGCATATGTACGTGTATAAGCGTATCTTTTTATTATGTTTCATTAAGCGTGTATTTATTGATTGTATACAATGCGCGCGCGCGTGCGTGAGTGCGTGCGTGCGTGCGTGAACATCTTGACACATCATTTACAATACACGGAGTAAGAAGTAAGCAATTAATCAATCACAATCGATTATTCTTCGACTGTGATTGGTCATTTTCTCTCCCTTATTTCTTACTTGCAATCAGGGTTGGAAAGTAACACGTTATTTGTAACGTCGTTACTTTCTTTTACTTGTAACGCCGTTACTTTTTTTATTAGTAACGAAAAAGTAACAACATTATATTTTCATTAGTAACAAGTAACGAAATTGACTTGTATCGTTACTTTGATTATACCCTTTCACGGTCAATAAGATTAGAATAAATTTCGGATCGTAGTGAAATAGCCCAATGAGCTAATTCCATAACTTGTTTTGGAAAAATTCTTAGTTCACATCTAGTGACTTATTAACATTATTCGCGTTGGGATCTCTGTAGCACTTTGAATGGGATATTCTTACTGGGAATCTGAACGCACTCGTGGATGTTTCGTTTTTTTGTAACAATATTCAATAAGCGCATTTAGCGGATTCAACAGTTGAGTGAGCTTTCACTATTATTAGTGTATTCTTTTAGATCATGCAATCAGAATTTTAGATCTAGAAAAGTACATCAATAGCAACGAACGCTCAACTGTTGAGTCTGCTGATGATTGTTTGAAAGAGCGGGATAAAATTTGATAAAAGTATAAAACAGGAAACACATTATTTGCCGTTATTAAGGAAGAAATAAAAACGGGATATATGTAGGTAAATATGATTCTAATATAGTCGGGTAATTATTTAGAATATCTCTCCCCTATAATAAAATTTTAATAAAAATATACTCATTTTAGAGTGCACTATTAATGCAGAGAATTCGCGAAAACAGTGAATTGTTGTTTTTAAAGCAGTGAATTCGTGTTTGTTTGTGTTTGTAAAGCAGAGAATTTGTGTAATTAAAGCAGAACGTATACACAGCGCTGTATCGAATTGGAATGACAGATGTCTTAATCTCTAAAATCTCGAACTTTAACGTTTAATAACTCAATTCGCGAGGCCGACTGCGGTGTTTTTTTGCCAGATTCTTTCGTTTTGAATGAAAACTCGTCGAACGGCCCTAATTTCGTCAAAATCGATGAGTAGGCCCGTCTACTGCATAATTACAAAGAAAAACGTAACGAAAAGTAACGACTTTTTTATCGTTTCTTTTAAGTTACTTTTAAAAAGTAATTTTCCCAACCTTGTTTGCAATACACTCCGTGTATTATAGACGACGTATCACGGAACGAAATCCGCAAACTTTGAAGTAAGTATTATTTAAGCTATTCATACGATAATACAGAAAGATAAATGACTAAACGGCGAAGTTGCAATTTATATTCTTGGAGACGGTTTATCTAGATTTTATTAAGTACAGCTGGGGAAAGAGAAAAAGAGAGAGAGATTTGAAGTCCATCTGCGTAATGTCCGAAATAAATGGAGTAATATTCGTGAATCCGGGTAACAGATGGGTAATCTGAATACAAAGATTAATTAGTCTCCACGTTGATAATACAACAAAAAAATACATCCATCGCAAACATATCCGGCAAAATTGAATTTCGTTTATTATTTTTAAATGTACAAAAATATAAATCTGTTATTACGTAATTTTAGTGAAACCATATCGATTTGCATATATCGCTTATGTAACTTCCATGTGTCTCTCGCACGTACAACGCGCGCCCCGATAAGCAAAAATATCACTCGATATAACGCGGGTGTTAGCATTGTCGCGTAAAGAAAATGCCTTCCCTCTTCTCGCGAGAGAGACCCGTCGGAGTTATATCGTAATTATATCACGGCTGCAAAGTCAACGTTCAAAAGGGATACTCGTTTCCCCATGCGTACTTGACATGATAATGCAACGCGGGTCTTGTCAGCCCGTAGCGACGCGACGTGAAGGCGACGCGTTCTTGATACTCGTCAAGCGACATGCTTGCCAGGTGCTTGTAACGAATACTTCCGCGTTACGTTACGGCAAAGTTGTCCCACGTGCATAGTTGTCCCACACAAGGCATGTCGCGAGACGTGTCGCAGAAAATCGAGCCGATGATGGCGATGGAACGGAATATGTTACACATATGCGATTATATCAAGATTATGACACTGGTATTGTGTAAATTAATATTTCAATCTAGATGCGAAAAGATCTTTCGGCGAGAAATTTATTTACAATTTGTCAATTTCTTATAAATTTTAATTTAAATTTGTAACGATGCCCTCCCTAAAGAGCATCGTACCTGGCAACAATACTCAGCTAGACCAGTCAGATGCCGTCATTACAAAAATTTAAATTTCAAAGATTTATAGTTGACGACTTATAAAAATCAAATTGAGATCAATGCGAGCTTAAAAACCGTACGAACACATTTCTCTTTATGCAATTTTAACGATTTCTACTTCTAATCTTTATACATTTCTAATATTTAATAATAGTTCGCAAAAATTTAGTCTATCTTAAGAATCTAAAATTCTAAAACTGACTAGAAAGAAACTGGAAGAAAGAAGCCATTTAGAAAAAATGAAAGTCGTCTTTTGTCAGATACCCTACATATCTTCCAGTATACGGAGGATAATTTCCGAGAAAAGGCTTCCATGTGTCTTCTTCTTTCCATTACCTAGCTTTAGAAACTACCCCACGCACTTTCTGGGCGTACAGTAGTTTCAGGCAAAAGACGATTTCTATTTTTTTCTATACACTTCTTCCTCTCACAAATTGACCTTAGATATTTGGACCTTTGAGGCGGACCTAATTTTCAACCAATCAGAAGAAGGAAAAGAACTACCTGTGCAAAAGATGAGTTATAAATTCTACGTTTTGAAACGAACAGTTCTCACTCTTGAAGAGTTTCTCGAGCAGAAAAGTTATTTGAGTTTACTTAGTACTCACAGTGTGTCATATAGCATCCACAGTGCGTCACATAGCATCCATAGTATCCACACAGCATCCACAGTGTTCACATAGCATCCACAGTGCGTCACATAGCATCCACAGTATCCACACAGCATCCACAGTGTTCACATAGCATCCACAGTGTTCACATAGCATCCATAGTGCTCAAAGTATCCAGAGAGTGTATACATTACTCAGAAGAATATCATTTTATTAGTAAGATTACTTAATTTATTATATTTTCTTCCTCTTAAGTAACAGTTATCTTTAACAAAGAATATTTTCTTGATAATAATCTTAAATTATACTTATTACAAAATTTTGAGAAAAACTTATTATTATGCTTTTAATACAAATTTCGTTTTTACTAATTGTAAGAATATTATAAAATTAATCGAAGAATAAATTTTATATAATAATCAAATCCAAATTTGTTTTAATTTAATAAATTCGATTAAAGTATTAAACTCTTATATACATATAATAGATTCGAAAATATATTTTGAATTTTGATGCTTGTGATGAACTTTGATAAATTTTACGGAGATGTAAACTTTTGAAATATTAAAAAAAATTTATCATATTACTTGTGTATAATATGTTTTTTTTTATGTACAGAAATTCAAAAATGTATATCCAACCAGACCTGATGAACAAATTCATCGAGCTCGCTGACGATTACAGCAATTCGCGAACGGTCTTACACGCATACGAGCGCGTGTTGATACAGCTCTCAGGTTATATTGAGCAGTATGGATGCAATTTTAAGGATCCTCTACTTGAAGAGGGTCTGAACACATCATCATGGTGGAGCTTGATGAATCAAGCAAGGGAGTTAATGCAGGTAAATCCAAGAATCTTATAGGGGGGAGGGTAAAGGTACTAGATACCTATAGAACAAGCACTAATTTCGGATTTCCAATAGATTTGATTTCTTAGATGCCAATTCGTATACCTTTTTGATAGCTAAGGTTCATTTCCGTTGTATCCGTCCGAATCAGATTATTTTCGGATTTGCGAGTGATTGGCCCACAGAATCCTATCCAGCCGTCAGAGTTATACTGACTGTCGGTCGGCCGGAGCGACCGGTGATGGCCGATTTTTGTTTATTATTATTTTATTTATTTACAAGAGTTCTAGCTGGATTTGAACTCTGGAACTTTGGCACGGGAGGCAAATACTTTTGCCAGTGCGCCACGGCCACCACACTTAAATAATTATAGTATTATAATATTATGTTATAATATCAGATTAGGCAGTCACCCATACATTGGGAGCAAGTCACTCACAGATTAACAAGATTGATGAAGTAATGTTAACAATAAACAGTTTCAAAATTTTTTTCAAGATCCAAATAATATGTGAAACAAAAAAAAATGAATGACTCGCCTCAATGGAATTTTCGTATTATATTCATACCGATTAGATGATTTATGAAAAAAAAAAAAAATTATAAAGTTATGCCCAATTTCTTCATTTCCAGGTAAGTTACAGATATTTTTATCCAAGAGATATCTCCATTGTATGAGATCCATTCTGACAAATATCTTCTAGATAAAGGTGAAGAAATTGAGCATTAGTCGTTTTTTAAGTTTAGGCATTTTTTATCTCAATAATCATTGATGTAATAAAGAAAGTCTAAGATATTTAAAAAAATATATTCATTTTGATCCAATTAAGCTTGCAGAAATTTTTCAGAATTTTTATTCAAAGTTCAAACTTTTTGACAAACAAAAAATTGTTCATAACTATTCAACAACCACATAAAGAAATTAAGTATATATACAGACGTTTTCTTCGCAGAATAATACAAAGAATTAGGTTAAATTATTTCCAGCCACTAGAACGTTGATTGGTTAGTGAACTGAAAATGAGGGGAGAGGATAAACCGTTCGCCTATTATTTGTATAGCAGCGAAGAAGAGTAATATATAAATGCGAACGGTGAAATTATGCATAAGAGACGAAATTACTGTTGAATTGTAATAAAATTGAGTGCAGTAAAATTTTGTTATGCAATTATATAGAATATCAAAATTATATTAATATGATCTTAAGTAATGCAAATAATATATAAATAACGCCTTATTATTATACCAAAAACAAAATATAGATATTAAATAATTGGATATTAAATAATTAACTCCTTCGACGGTTCTATAGGAAGGTGCTCAATCTCGGCGATTTTAAGTGTCAAATAGAACATATATTGTAATAATAAGAAAAAATATTTTTATGATATGTATGTAGCTACATAAAATTTATTACTGTTACAGAAAACTTCTTTAAAAAATGAATTTGAAATAAACGCAAGGAGGCAATATCAGGAGGAAGAAAACTATACTCCGACTTGTGACTCTCCGCTTGATTTGAGTGAGTAATATTTCTAGTGATATTTGTACATATTTATTACATATTGTTATTTAATATAATATTTTTTCCGCAGGTTTACGTCAGTGAGGAGACCGAGGAAAGAAACGTGGAGAGGGAGAATGAGAAGAAACGACGGCTACGAAACGGCTATGTTCCTGGTTATGTTAACGGTTATGTTTTCTTTGTATAGTTATAAAGAAGACTGTATTTTTTATAATTTTTTTAATAATTTTATAATTTTTTTTATAAACAATATTTTTTTACAAAATTCCATGTAAGAAACAATTATCCATAATAAAATATATTGTACATTTTAGCATATATATGTAAATACATGTCGATGTAATACTAAAATGCGATCTTAGAATAAACTTAGATAAGAAATGTTTAAAGTTAAAAATTAAATTATTATTTCACACAATACTTTTAGTTTTACAAGTTTAAGAATATTTGATCATTTATTCATTCTACTACTGCATAACTTTCTGTAGCACAGCAGTCACTAACAATATGGCTGATACATGAGTCCAAATTGCAATCTCACAGAAGACTGAAGAAACTGTTCAAAATTTTTAACGTTTAAATATACGAATATATGATATGTATCAACGATAACGCTTTCCATCGTAATGTTTTCTCTACCTTGTAGGTACGTTTAGGAATATATTACAAGTGAAAAAGGTCAACACATAAATATTCTTAGAGAAATTATTATATTGTATTTAAAAAAATCTGATAATTCTGTTCTTGCATTCATTAAATGTAAATTCTATTCTGAAAAAGTATGGATTTTACGAATTAACGAAAAGAATGCATTTTTATAAAAAATAAATTTTCACATAAAAAGTAAAATATTAATATATACAGAAATAAACAAAATTATAAATTAATCAAGCGCCAAGCGACGCGGAAGCATAAAAATATAAAACAAGTCGCTTGACCACTTGACGTGTGAACGTCATTGTGCATATGTCGTGCCACTGCCAAATTCATGACGCTACCACCAGTTCCATTCGAGGTTTTGATGTCGACAAACTTTCAATTAAAATTACTCAGAAATTAAAACCGCAATAAAAAATATAACACTTTTATCATAAAATACCAGCTTGATCTTTTTATTGCGACTAGCGCTATCGTTTGAACAAATAATCTTAATAATACTGAATGTCATTCAACATTAGATCGATCTAAGATGCGCAAAGAGCATCAAAAATTGTTAAACTGTTAGTCAATTTAATTCGTAATATTACTGCGGTAGTTTAGTAGAGCTAGCATTTCAATAAAATTTTGGATCCAAAGACCAAGCAAATGAGAGTCAGCATGGTTATTAGTATACGCAATAATTCTTTTATTCGTTTAATGTCATGAACGTTGACTCTACTTTAAAGTCATTTTCAGCATATAAATTCTTATTCCTTTTCAAATATTTGAGAAAAAATCACCATCAAATTAACAGATTTGATGTACAGTCTATTAAAAATATTGAGTTACAATAAATAGTTTTACCAAAGAAATTGAAAAGACAGTGACTCATCTCAAACAATAAAAAAAAAGTCGTATTGAAACCATTGGATCAAGAATCACATAATGTATAAAATGTTAACATCAATTATAGTAAGGTATTCTAGTCAATTTAAATAATGTGATCATCTCGTCTCACATCTGAGACATGATTGATTTCAAACGCTATTATTTGACGATCAATAAGGTAAATAACAATTGTAAATTTACGTAGTAAATATAAAGTAGGCGTAGAGTAGTTTCTCACAAAAAACGTTTTATATTTTTTTCTACGCTTTCCTTTTTCCCACTAGCTGATCTTACAATTAGATGGATCCTTTGGACCTTTGAGACGGAACTAATTTTCAACCAATCAGAAGAAGAAGAGTGTCACATAGCATCCATAACGTGTCACTTTATTAGTAAGAATACTTATAATTTATTTATTATTATATTATATACTTTATTTCTTTTAAATAAGAGTTATCTTTAATAAACAATACTTTCTTGTTAATAACCTTGAATTATATTTATTACAAATTTGAGAAAAACTTATTATTGCGTGCTTTAAACAAAAATTTTTTCTTTTTTTATGAATAATAAACTTAATCTCGAAAAAGGAACTTTATATAATAATTAAATTGAATTAATTTTATTTTAATAATTTCGATTAAAATATTAAACTCTTACTAGATTCAAAACACATTTTGAATTTTGATGCTTGTGAAGAACTTATGATAAATTTTGCGGACATGTAAACTTTTGAAATATTTAAAAGAAGTTATCATAATTGTTCACCTTTACTCCATCATAAAATCGTATACATTTATCTATAAAAAGTTACTCTATTCTTAATTTAAATATTTTTTATTGTTAAACATTTAATTTTCATTAATTTTTATTGCAATTTTAATTATCATTGATTTTTTAATTGTTACTAATTTTAAATAAAACTTGTATATGTGTTATAAAATTACGTCATGATCCACAATTAGATCCTAAAACTAAATATAAATTATCAATTATAATTTCATTATAATGTATATTACGATATGCATGCGCAAATCATTTTTATTATTCTTACGGGATGTACTAACGCCGTCAAAAAGAATAAAGCATTTGGTGAATTGATTTGCAAATAGTATATGGGGTCTAATTGTGGATAATTTGAATTACTTTATTTAATTTAAATTAAAACATATAAAAGGATAATGAAATAAAATAAAATCATCCATAATGTCATCTTTATGATCAATCATAACTATTAAATCTTTTATTAATTGTTCGATATATTGTTCTGGATAAAAATATGAATATTTTTTTAAAGAATGTTCCACAACTACTGCTTTTACCTTATCTCTACTTACATTTATTAACTATATATAGAATAGTTTTAACTATCGCGAAAAGTCATGAATTTTATGAATTGAAATACATATGTGAGATCGAACTCAAGTCCCACTTTACGAATTTCGTTGCTTTCACATAGAGCCTCGCGATTTCCCATTAAATTAATTGAACCGCGAATGCTAACACGATTTCGGATCTAAAATATTCGTAGCTGAGAAGTTCTGTTTTGTAATTTTGTAATATCTGACTTGTCACAATACTACAATTAATTGCTTGCATCTAAGCAAAAATATTTAAAATTTCAAAAAACATTAATTAACACTAGAATACCGCTATTTACAAAAATTATTATAATTTCTGTAAACTTTTATATTGATTAATAACTTTTTTGACTTTTTTATTATTTTAAAAAAGTTTGATTTACAAAAAAAAACTGTTCAATTTTTCAATCATATTTAAATATTTTAGTTTTATTTTTAAACTGCCGCGAAATCTCTCTTGCTAATATGCCATTTACAATGAAACGAACGGAAGTGTCTCCTTCACTTTTAACATGTTATCACATTTAACATTGTTATCTAAATCAAAATAAGGGAAATAAATTATTTTATACTCGCGCATTTTTAGGGAATGAAACACTCTCCTGATAAAAACCGGTTTTTGAAAATTCTTTTTCCAAACAAATATCATTTGTATAAGAAATTTTGTTCTGTATAAAGATAAATAATTTTAAGAATACTCTATAATAATAATTTATAATTCCAAAAAAATTTTGGTTTCTTTTTCTTAATTATTTTTAGTAAATTTAACAAATTTTTTAAGTATTAAAAATAATTTAAGTGTAAAGTACAAAATATCATGGTGGTAATGTCCGAATTTAAGTAAAATCTTGTGTTCATACTTAAATTCGGACATTATCACCACGGTATTTTGTACTTTACACTTAAATAATTTATATATGCGCTACCATTATGTGTGCAACTTTTATATTTAATCTGTTCTGAGTCGAAGAGATACTTTAATATCCCCATTCGTAGTTTCGCGTATATGATTTATTGTTTTTACAATCACACAATTAAAAATAAAGTTCACAGTCTGTGGTTAAATAGTACATATTACTGTTTTCACTAGTCTTTTATCGGCGACAACGCCTGGAGACGATTCGAACCTGATCCGCCTTTTCGACAACGCTTGGGGGTGATTATCGCGCTCGCCCTGAGTCGTACTTTTTGTAACGACTCAAAGACGCTCACGCACTCGTCCACTTTCGATCGAACGGACTGCGTTATCGCTTTGAGACACTCGTCTTGTATCGCGGTAAACTCGCACGCACGGGAAACTAACTCGACAGCAACGACAGTAAGATGTGGTCTGACCACCAAAAGAATGCCCAATTTCTAGACGACCGCGAGGTAACGTGGGATCGTAGATCACCCTCTTCTATTTACTTATTGGCCCTTTGATGGTATGACCGTGATGGCGAAGCGGTTACACGGCGACACCGTGTAAGAAGGACAACAAGTAAATTCAATTAAGTAAGATCCAAAGAAGATGGCCTTGATTTATGCCGCCTCTATTATGACTTTTCTGTCGATGCCGCAGTCAGATCCCGAAATCATACTATGCATGCAATAGTACTGATTCGTTAGACCGTTTTTTTCCTGTTGCGGATGTCGTGCACGACTTAAGTCTACGATATAACATAATCAATTTTCTTTTTACTGAAGTGGATCTTAACCGTAAGACAAAACGTATATGCTCTTTATTAATCGTTTCGAATAAATAAATAAATAAATAAATTTTATATAAAGAAACACACACTATAATAACTTGTGTTGGCTCATATTGGCTCTTTTATAAATTTTTTTGGATTTATTCATCTGAGCCTATTACCCAAGTAGGAATTGAGGTACCGGCGAGATACTGGCCCAGTACCAACTTTTAGTATTCAATACTGGCGTGATATCGGATGCCAGTATTGGTATTGTACTGATATAATACTGGGATGATAGCAACGGGCCAAAAGACTCGAAATACAGTACTCTTATGATACGGGATTACGGTGTCGTAATGTTTCTAAACGTCGGTACCATTATAGTACGGTATTACAATACGGGATTACAGTACCACAATAATACCGAAAATCAGTACACATATTGTACCTAATGCAGTAACAATATTATACCAAAAATGGTTACCGAATCATAATGCTGCAACAGTACTAACAATAAGAAGTCAGCATCCCTAAATGTGAATTTTGATAAAATCATTATTGCATTCGTTTGTCCACTGTTTGTCCACGTTTGTCCACCCATTATTTTCGTTTGTCCACCCTATTATTATTATATTTTTCATAATAATGAAAAATAATCACTCGAGGGTACTACAATTTTTTTTTGGGTATAACTTTTTTTTGGAGGGTGGACAAATGAAAATAACGGGTGGACAAACGTGGACAAACAGTGGACAAACGAATGCAATAATAATTTTACCAAAATTCGCATTTAGATAATTATCTTATGTAATTTATAATTATTTTAATTTTTTATTTGATTAAAAAAAAATTGTTTTCAAAGCAAAAAAATTTGTTTTTTTACCATTATTATAATAAATATTCTCGAAATTATTCAACTTTAATTGTCTTCCATCTATTATTATTTCGAAAAAATTGTGGCGACCCGCCACCAGAGATCCAAGGAAGAGACTCGTGCCAATTCTCGCATGTATTCGAGACACGCAAAATCCTTTCATATAGAATCTCGATCTACTAGATTAGCTAAAATTGAAGAAAACAGAGATTCTATAGGTTTATTATACATTTTTTTCATCAAACTTGCAGAAAGTTAAAAAATTATTAAAATAGTTGTTAAAAGAACTCACAATAAAGATATTGTTGTATTTTTTTCATATTTGTTTTTATACTTTTAATAGCTAATTCTACAGGAATATTAATATACGTTGACGTCACATCAAAGGATACCAATTTGTAATTTAAATTTATATTAGCACGCCATATAATTATATTATTATTATATATTATTATATATTACTATATAATATTAAATTTGTTAACAAGTTCGAAACTGTTTTTTTAATGAAACACTCTCCTGATAAAAACCGGTTTTTGAAAATTCTTTTTCCAAACAAATATCATTTGTATAAGAAATTTTGTTCTGTATAAAGATAAATAATTTTAAGAATACTCTATAATAATAATTTATAATTCCAAAAAAATTTTGGTTTCTTTTTCTTAATTATTTTTAGTAAATTTAACAAATTTTTTAAGTATTAAAAATAATTTAAGTGTAAAGTACAAAATATCATGGTGGTAATGTCCGAATTTAAGTAAAATCTTGTGTTCATACTTAAATTCGGACATTATCACCACGGTATTTTGTACTTTACACTTAAATAATTTATATATGCGCTACCATTATGTGTGCAACTTTTATATTTAATCTGTTCTGAGTCGAAGAGATACTTTAATATCCCCATTCGTAGTTTCGCGTATATGATTTATTGTTTTTACAATCACACAATTAAAAATAAAGTTCACAGTCTGTGGTTAAATAGTACATATTACTGTTTTCACTAGTCTTTTATCGGCGACAACGCCTGGAGACGATTCGAACCTGATCCGCCTTTTCGACAACGCTTGGGGGTGATTATCGCGTTCGCCCTGAGTCGTACTTTTTGTAACGACTCAAAGACGCTCACGCACTCGTCCACTTTCGATCGAACGGACTGCGTTACTCTTTGAGACACTCGTCTTGTATCGCGGTAAACTCGCACGCACGGGAAACTGACTCGACAGCAACGACAGTAAGATGTGGTCTGACCACCAAAAGAATGCCCAATTTCTAGACGACCGCGAGGTAACGTGGGATCGTAGATCACCCTCTTCTATTTACTTATTGGCCCTTTGATGGTATGACCGTGATGGCGAAGCGGTTACACGGCGACACCGTGTAAGAAGGACAACAAGTAAATTCAATTAAGTAAGATCCAAAGAAGATGGCCTTGATTTATGCCGCCTCTATTATGACTTTTCTGTCGATGCCGCAGTCAGATCCCGAAATCATACTATGCATGCAATAGTACTGATTCGTTAGACCGTTTTTTTCCTGTTGCGGATGTCGTGCACGACTTAAGTCTACGATATAACATAATCAATTTTCTTTTTACTGAAGTGGATCTTAACCGTAAGACAAAACGTATATGCTCTTTATTAATCGTTTCGAATAAATAAATAAATAAATAAATTTTATATAAAGAAACACACACTATAATAACTTGTGTTGGCTCATATTGGCTCTTTTATAAATTTTTTTGGATTTATTCATCTGAGCCTATTACCCAAGTAGGAATTGAGGTACCGGCGAGATACTGGCCCAGTACCAACTTTTAGTATTCAATACTGGCGTGATATCGGATGCCAGTATTGGTATTGTACTGATATAATACTGGGATGATAGCAACGGGCCAAAAGACTCGAAATACAGTACTCTTATGATACGGGATTACGGTGTCGTAATGTTTCTAAACGTCGGTACCATTATAGTACGGTATTACAATACGGGATTACAGTACCACAATAATACCGAAAATCAGTACACATATTGTACCTAATGCAGTAACAATATTATACCAAAAATGGTTACCGAATCATAATGCTGCAACAGTACTAACAATAAGAAGTCAGCATCCCTAAATGTGAATTTTGATAAAATCATTATTGCATTCGTTTGTCCACTGTTTGTCCACGTTTGTCCACCCATTATTTTCGTTTGTCCACCCTATTATTATTATATTTTTCATAATAATGAAAAATAATCACTCGAGGGTACTACAATTTTTTTTTGGGTATAACTTTTTTTTGGAGGGTGGACAAATGAAAATAACGGGTGGACAAACGTGGACAAACAGTGGACAAACGAATGCAATAATAATTTTACCAAAATTCGCATTTAGATAATTATCTTATGTAATTTATAATTATTTTAATTTTTTATTTGATTAAAAAAAAATTGTTTTCAAAGCAAAAAAATTTGTTTTTTTACCATTATTATAATAAATATTCTCGAAATTATTCAACTTTAATTGTCTTCCATCTATTATTATTTCGAAAAAATTGTGGCGACCCGCCACCAGAGATCCAAGGAAGAGACTCGTGCCAATTCTCGCATGTATTCGAGACACGCAAAATCCTTTCATATAGAATCTCGATCTACTAGATTAGCTAAAATTGAAGAAAACAGAGATTCTATAGGTTTATTATACATTTTTTTCATCAAACTTGCAGAAAGTTAAAAAATTATTAAAATAGTTGTTAAAAGAACTCACAATAAAGATATTGTTGTATTTTTTTCATATTTGTTTTTATACTTTTAATAGCTAATTCTACAGGAATATTAATATACGTTGACGTCACATCAAAGGATACCAATTTGTAATTTAAATTTATATTAGCACGCCATATAATTATATTATTATTATATATTATTATATATTACTATATAATATTAAATTTGTTAACAAGTTCGAAACTGTTTTTTATGTATCTGAAATCTTTTTTATTACTTTTTTCAATAATTTCTTTTAAAAATGTTGCAAGAGATTAGAGGCGACTATTTATATGCAAAAAAAATATTTTTAAAGAATTTTGGTACCTCATAGGACTTCGGAAAATTACCGTTGAAAATATAATTTTTTAAAGTAATAATAGAATAGAAAAGTAATAATAAAAATTTTAAAGTAATAATTTTTAAAGTTTTCACTGTCAATAACAGTATTAATTAAAATAAACTAAAATAAAATTCTCGTTACAATTTAAAATTGGTAGAACATTTTTGTTTTAAAATACTAAATATAGCATCCAAAACAGGCTAGTAAAAGTCAGCGCAGATATGAAAGCGCAAATTTTTTTATAATCAAAAATAAATACTCAGACCATTGTACGATGTCTCTTTTATTATATTTAAACGTTTTAACTCTCTTTGGAGTTTTCTTCAGTAATATTAAAATAGACAGTCACCCATTCATTGGAAGCAAATTATTCATAGATAGACAAGATTGATAAAGTAATGTTGAAACTGAACAATTTAAAATTTCTTAAATTAGATCTAAATAATATGTGAACAAAAAAAAATGAGTGATCTCAATGAAATTTTTATTTTATATTCATACTGATTAAATGATTTATAAACAAAAAATTATAAGGTTAGTTATTTTTCAAGTTTAGACATTTTTTATTTTAAAAATCATTGATGTAATCAAAAAAGTATAAGAAATAAACAAATATTCATTTTGATCTAATTAAGCTTACAGAATTTTTTCGGAATTCTTATTAAAAGTTTAGAGTGTTTGACAAACAAAAAAATTGTTCATAACTATTCAATAACCACATAAAGAGAAATTACGTATATATTTTTTTTTCTCTTCGCAGAATAATACAAAGAATCAAATTAAATTATTTCCAGCCACTAGAACGTCAATTGGTCAGTTAGTGAACTGAAAATGGGAAGTGAACCGTTCGCCTATTACTTATATAGCAGTGAATAAGAGTAATATATATTATAGATGCGAACGGTGAAACTATATATGCAAGTGATAAAACTATTGTTGAATTGTAATAAAATTGGGAACAGAGTAAAATTTTATTATGCAGATATAGAATATCAAAATTATATTAATAAGATCTTAAGTAATGCAAATAACGTAATAAAAATAACGTTTTATTTACCGAAAACAAGAATGGATATTAAATTAGTACCTTCGACGCTTCTGTAGGAAGGTATCCAATCTGGGCGGTTCTAAGTGTTAAATAGAACAATTTAAGATATGTATCGAATTACATTACATTATATAAAATATATATTTTATTCTCATCTATATATCCAGCAAATTTAACTATTTAAAGTGTAGAATTTGAAGAATGTCGGACATAATCATTGCGTTTAATTTTAATCATTAATGTTTATTTGCGATTCTTATTAATGCGTTATCAACTTTTTTTGAACTATCTCAATGTATTTAACAAATATTAAAATCTTTTTATGGCGTCGAGTGGCTCACCCCTCTGTGCGATTGACTCGCGATTTGTAGACCCGAGTTCAATCCCACGTGCGCCCAAACGCGATGATTTTTCGCGTTTAATGAGCCAAAAAATGGCTCCACCTGGTGATCAAAAGATCTATGATCATCAGCGCCGTTCGGATTCGGCGTTAAAAACTGTAGGTCCTATACATCAGTAGTATACATATCAGTAGATATTTGTCTCTAATATCTAACTGAGGTAGGATTCTGTGGACCAATCACCCACAAATCAGAAAAACTATCTGATTCGAGAAACGAATATAGGCCTTGGACAAAAGAGGTCTATAGACGTCCTATGCTCCACATAAGGAGATAAAAGGTGTCGTTCGTTCGTTAAAATCTTTTTAGGATCGTACTATTGATAAACAATAAACAAGAAGAAGGAAGCCTAATAACGGTCAAAGCTAGATAAGTCTGAAAAAATTTCGGCACGCGATTAAAGGAACTACATACGCGGTATATAAAATTAACACATAATTATATTAAGCATTGTAACCTAGCTTTGACCGTTATTAGGCTTCCTTCTTCTTATTTATTTTTTATCTCAATGTATGTTGAAAATGACTCAAATTCAGAGTGGAATAAACGTCTATATTATTGTAATAAACATCAATATTCATTACAATAACTTCTGTTGGTTCTTTATGGCAAATTGATTACTTAAGATGTATTCATTCAAGCCTATTGATCATATTTAGTTTTTTAAATAGAACATATAGTATAATATTGTATTAATAAAAAAAAAATTTCTATGATATGTATGTAGCTACATAACATTACTGTTGCAGACTTTCTTAAAAGAGAAACTTGAAACGATCACAAGGGCGCGAAGAATGAGAGGGCTTGAGGAAGAAGACTGCATTCCGCCTTCCACGACTTCTAACGGATCGAGTACTTCGAGTGAAGATATAACGAGAAGACACAAAGTTAAATTTCTGTTAACCAGTAAGTATATATAATAATTTTGGCCTTTATTGTTTTGTGAGGGTCAACGTGAGGTTTGGGTTTGCCGCGGCGTTTCGTCCCGGCCCCCATTACTGGACTCGTCAATAAGGCATTATAATGGGAGTCTATACCTTAGACGCCTGGGGTTCTTTTTAGAATATCAGGTGCTCCACCGGTACCAGGATTTGAATCGAAGCCTCTAGTCGTTCATACGCAAGCAACCGTCTCGTCGCGGCGCAGCCACACAGCCCGACGACAGGAACTTAGTTTATCTCTTACAATATATTATAGAATGTATACATATTTCAATCTCATTTTTTTTAACATTTTAGCTGCAAAAATAATTAAAATTTCGGAAACATTAATTATACTAGAACAAATAAAATACGAATAAGATAAAATATTTTTATGATATTTTGTACAGTTATTTAACATTATATTATTTCTACCGCAACGTCACTTAGGCAAGGAGACCGACGAGAGATATGTGGAGAGGGAGAACGAGAAGAAACGACGGCTACAGAACGACTATGTTTCTGGTTTTATACTTTGTGTGCGTGTACAAAGAAAACTTTATATATTTTATAATATAACTTTTTTATAAAATTTTATGTAAGAAGGAAGTACATATAATGAAATATATAGATATATATAATCTAAGATATATATAGATATGTCTCGATTTAATATCTAAAATGCGACCTTAGAATAAAACAACTTAGATAAGAAATTGTTTAAAGTTAAATGTTAAAGTATTTCACAATACTTTTTCGTTTTTCAAGTTTGAGAGCATGTATTTGATCATTTATTCATTCTACTGCCGCATAACTTTCGATAGTACAGCAGCCACTAACGATATATCTCGATATGTCTGACATGCGTCCAAATTGCGATCTCAAAACAGACTGAAGAAACTGTTTAAAATTTAACGTTATACGGATGTATGATATGTGTGTCAACGATATCGCTTTCCATCGTAAAAGGTTTTCTCTATGTCATACGTTTAGGAATATATTATTATATTACAAGTGAAAAAGGTCAACACGAACAATGAATATTATTACATTTGTTGTACTTAAGAAATCTGATGATTCTCTTTTTGCATTTATTAAATGTAAGTTTTATCATGAAAGAGTATGGATTTTACGAATTATAAAGAAAAGAATACATTCTTAATAAAAAAATAAATACATTCTTACGTAAAAAGTAAAATATACAGGACTAAATAAAATTATAAATTAATCAAGCGTCAAACGATGCGGAAGCATAAAGCCCGATCTACAATTGAGTAAACGTAGTTGTAAGTGGTTGTAATGGTAAGAATTGACGACTAATCACAGTTGAATACGAGGAGAATATTCGACTGTGATTAGTCAATTCCTACAATCACTTACAATCATGTTTACTCATTTATAGATCGGACTTTAAACTATAAGTATATATAACTAAAACGAGCCGTTTGACCACTTGATGCGTGAACGTCATTGTATATATATATATATATATATATGTATATATGATCCTGCTGTTAGCAAATTTGCGACGCTACTACTAGCTTCATCCGGAATTTTAACATCAATAAACTTTCAATTAAAATTACTCAGAAACTAAAACCGCAATCAAAAATCTAACACTTTTATCATTGTATGTATATATATCCAGCGTGATCTTTTTATTGCAACTAGCGCTATCGTTTGAATAAAATTGATGCAGTCAATTCCGAGATATCGAGACCGAGTCCATAAAAGGTAGGTACCATTTCCATACATATGTATTCAGCATAAAGCCATACATGTAAAGGCAAAACGGCGTTTTGTCCGTTAAGCTATTTTCGCAAAATACCTTCATGTATCTATGTAATATTAGATATTAAATTAGCAGCAAAACATTAATGCGCATACATGTATAATAATTACATATTTACGTACTCGAGACAGGCAAATGTAGAAAGAAAGAGAGAGAGAGAGAAAGAGAGAGCGCAGGAGGGAAAGATAGAAGGAAAGAGTTTCTTGTATCGTAGTAGAAATGAAGAGAGAGAAAGGTTAAGGAAAGAATGAATAGTAAGACGGAAAAAGGTAAAGGAAACGTAGGATTTGTATACAGAGTAATTATTATCATTGTCGAAATTCGTAAATCGGCAAATTCTGCCTTGAGATTCGCTTTGCCGTGTGCACTCATGCATGGTTTACTGCTCTGCGGAATTTCCTGTGACTAGTGCATTCCATGTAGAATCTGTACATAAAACGCATTCATATCTCCGTGTGAGTGGATGTGTAACATGAGGATTAACTATTGCAAATTCCAAGGGATTTTCTGCGCTTTGCGAAGTAACCAATTGCATTATAGGATATACTCGCTGTAATTTTCAGATTGTTAAAAAAAAAAAAAGTGAATCGTTAAACGTTGCGGTATTCGATCGAAGGATTACAAAATGAAAAGTTATTTTATAAGTTGCGCGTTTTAGCTTGTAAAATATCGGAGATTGTACGAGATTAAAATTGAAAGACGCCTCGAAGATTTGTATACATTTATATCACAAGAACAAACAACAAGTTTTAAGTACATTTAAAAAGACTCTATTTAGGTAAAATAAGCTGCGTTAATTTACGGTAGATTAATTGTTATATCTGAACAAAGGCTTCGGTCATAGGCGAGAAGCACCTCTTGGTAAGGACATTATTAACAATTCAATTTTCTTCGAGAGAGACCCGATATAATAGATATATTTTGTTTTCGGCATTAGAAATATTATATTTGAAAATCACCGCGGTACACTCTATCATATTAGACGACGACATTTGAAATTCGGTTCGTTAAAAGTTGAATAAAATAAACGAATCGTCGAAAACAATGTTCGATCCACGCCTCCCTTCTTCGCTTTCCGCGGATCGCTTTTAACGAGGAAAATTTAATTATAACTTCGAAGGCGAGATCTCTCAGCACGGCTTGTTAAAATGAACAAAGTATCCTCTATCGCGTATACACAGTCTTATACATGGTCATTCTATAAAGTGTAATTTTACAAATCCCAGAGGGAACACGCATAATCTCTTTAAACAACGCGGATTATATTAACGCTATATTTGTAACAGACGAG
Source organism: Cyphomyrmex costatus (assembly GCF_001594065.2). Classification (NCBI taxonomy): domain Eukaryota; kingdom Metazoa; phylum Arthropoda; class Insecta; order Hymenoptera; family Formicidae; genus Cyphomyrmex; species Cyphomyrmex costatus. The sequence continues at coordinate 154,275 of NW_017279439.1, read as the reverse complement.
CCCGAGGAAAAACATGTCTCGTCCATTCTGTGGTTTGCTGCTAAATAAGTATCTATTACCGCGTCGCGGTTAAGAGCACCCGTATATCTCGCAATTTCATAGAGCTCATAAAAATTTCATGATTTTTTTTTTCCAACATGAGAGAAATTTACAAGAAAGCAACTTGAGAAAATGTTCAGGAATTAAAAATCACAGAACACGATGTTTAAAAGGTCTAAAGATTCACAATTTGCATGAGAATAATCGATATATCTGACTTAACTTTATTCTATACACCCACTTCAATCCTTTATTTTTTACATAAAGGCAAAAAGATTACCACGTTAGTAAATTACCCCGAGGGTTGAAGGCTAATCGGGTTAATAGCGTAACGCAAATACGTTCGATACGTTAATCGTGGAAAAGCCAGGTAAGGCGAACGCTGTGGAATTTCAGTCGTGAACTATTTTGCGAGAGGGGGGTTCTGCAAATGTTTTCGGTTCCTGTTTCGGTCTTCGATTTGCCGGCGGCAACATCCCTCGCGCACAACACCGCGGTGTCACGTGGCAGGACATCGAAATTGCGCCATTAATTTAACGAGAGAGAGAGAGAAAGAGAGAGGACTGCCACACATTTTCCCTGTAATTTCCAGCCAGGCATTGCCAGAGAACATAGAAAAGCTTATGTCCCGCAAGCTTCGAGGCCCGCGAGGCGCGTATCGTATCAATTTCCCCGGTCAAATAATTTCATTATTTTGATTCTCGCCGAAGGGAAATGTTAAATAACGACGATGTTAACAATATCGCAAGAGAATTCGGAAGAGAATATCGGCGTTGCAGATATTTGTTTATCTGTACAATATATTGATACACGTGCTACAATTTTGGAAACCGTAAATTTTTATTTTACATCTAGATAATATTTAGTATGAAAAACAATATATATATACGTGTGTGTGTGTGTGTGTGTGTGTGTGTGTGTATTGACATTATAGAACGATAATACAATAATAATAATGACAATAATTATCATGACTAATGATACGTTATTATAGCAATTCTCATTAAAATTTTGCTCGTTCGATCCGACCTTATAAGCTGGAATCGCCATTAATTGTGAAATAAACGGAATCCGCAGTGACGCATAAATTGCGAGAGCGCTCGCCGATAAAACAAAATCTCTTCCATCTTTTGCTTATCAGTGTGTGTCGGTTACATCGATCCATTTTTCTTCTGGACCTTTACGTAATGACGCTGAAAGGGTCCGATCGACTGAACCGTCGTCTGCGTTTGACAACGTCACAAGCTACACGTAACGCGCAATCGATTGCGTCCTACATCCAATCGAGAATCAACAGGCTTGGAGTTATTATTATTTTAATTAATTCGCTTTATACGCACAGTAAAACCTACCTTTGGATCGCACGTGCCATCATTGTTCGCGTTTTAAATCCGTGGCACGTGAGTTAGATTAGAGACGGAGGATTCCCGTACTGAATTCGCCATGCAAAAAGTGTAGCGCGTTTTCGTTTTCTCGAATCTTTCTTCCCTTCCATTCGCCACCCGCTCTCTCTCTCTCCCTCGGAGACGTTAAAATTACTTCCATTTCGCCGCAGTGCGATCACGCTCGCGAAACGTAATCGCGCCGCTTCGCGATCGAAGGCACGTTCCAGCGAGCGTGCCAATGTTCATAAAAATGTTCACGATGTCGCCGGAACTTTAAACCGCCGTCTATTATTCCGACGAGGGATAGACGAGCCAACCGAAAGTTTCCCGATAAATCATCACGCCAAAGCTGAAGAGGAATGAGGGTAGAAAGCACGAAGTCGCGAAAGCAATAAATATTAATAGCGAATGGTTACTGCATAATCGATCAGAACTTTTCCAGAATCGTTCCGCTAGTTGAAACAACCCCGTCGAATATGTCCGGCTATACCGGATGTTCCAGATTATTCGCCTTTTTTTTTCACGCGTTTATCTTTTGAATGAAACCTGAAATTTTCCCTCTCCCAATGAAAGTATCACAGAGTGTCGCGACTCGCGACAATCTTTGACTCGTGAACATTAAAAGATTGTAGCAAAAAATCAACATCAAATTACAGTTCCATTCATTTAAAATTTGTGCTGCGTAATAATTTTTATAATTATACACATGCACACCCACATATATTTTATACATTTAAGATGGAATATTTTGAAAGAAATCATACTCCCGAAAAAGGAAAACCACACGATCGAAACTTTATCTAATTGTAGGGTCAAAAATTGAACTTATCGAAGAAAAGAAGTCACCGATAATCTGGGACACCTTGTATATGGTGGACTTCGTGCAAGAAGCGAGTTATACTAGAAAACCTTTTTAAGTCACCCTTTGTTCATTCCGTCGGGGGAAGAAACAATTACCGGACTTTTTAAACACCGTAGCCTGACGCGATCCCGGGTCATCGCTCGTACTTGAAGAAACGTTATTATCAGAGAAACCGTGCAAGAAGCTTCTCGTTTTGTCGCGAGTAAAACAATGGCTTTGTATGGCTGCAGCCATGCGTTCGCGGTAAAGTAATTGTTCCAGCATTAGCGTCGCCCGGTGCATTTTACTACAAGCGATTAGTTTGCTCGAATGCCACATTAACGATAATTATTATCGTCATTATCAACGGATTGAATTAAGAATTCAAGCATACTTATTTCTTTATTCTCGGAATCGTTAAACGGAACCGAAACAATTATTTCCTTTTTTCGGAACGAAACAAGGCGCTTTACCAAGGTATAAATTCCGCTGCGTGATGGTTTCTTTGACGCTTCTATGAATTTGAAAGTCTAAAGCATTTACTTCTTCATGCCGAAAGTAATTAGCTACGTACAGAAGCTAACCAGAATTATATTAAGATTTTATTAACTTGCTACCGATCGCATTTTCCGTCACATTTTCTCCTTTATTTAATTTCTCATTATACATTATATACGCGTATACTTAATATTTTCATACATTCACGTGTATTTTACGCGCGATTTACGCATCGAGTGTTCTCGCGCTGTTGGTATTCGCACCCGTTACAATATTATTATTCATGATATATATGTATATTTGAAATCGGCATCATTGAAATTACTAATGTGCTGAGTTTACGATGACTCTATAAATATGTATAAGCGTTACAATGTGTATTTCGATATTACAAACTAATGGGACTACAGTTGAGTTTAATGCGAGATATTAGTTCAGAATTGTGTCGTCGCGTTTAATCATAATATACACCGAACACGCAGCACCATGCGTATATATGATTGTTTTCAAACACGTGATACGAGTAATTATCACGTTCCACGTCCCAGAGACACTGGAAGGCCGTGTACATACTTTGTTGGAAGCGCTGGATTATATATACTTGCGTCACTATCTTGTATCTAGTCGCAAACAATCGTATCTCATAAATTAAATAAATATTCTTATAGAACTGGATCGTACGTCTAGTAATAATTTTTGTAGGCTTTATACAATTTTTTTTATAAATTTTCCATTCTTCGTAAAAAAAGTACTATTAGTGTCACTATTAGTGCAATATGCAGAAGTAAATTCGCAAAAAAAAATAAATTATAAAAAAATTTAATTAAAAGTAAGAAATGATTAAAATAATTGATTAAAATCGATTTTTTTATTCAAATTTGTATTAAAATAATTACCGCAAGTGCGGGAATGCGATTACTGTAGATTGCACTACTTCCAGTAGTGATACTATTAGTACCACTAGTAGTAAATTTAATACTGCACTTCTATACTACTAGTCACGAGCAGTGTTACTACTGATTACTACTCGTATCAACAGTGACACTACTGTATTTACAGTAGTGATACTACAGCACTAGCAATGACACTAGTAGTACTTTTTTACGAGGGATAATTTTACATAATCGTTGTTAAGCTCTCGTTCGATGACCGTTCGATGACGTAAATGTTGATATTTATTTATGTTATACACATATTATTCACTATTTGCTTGACAAAGATAATGGTATTTCATCCAACGCGTAAAAGGAATAAATTAGATAAATGTTTCGATGAACACGAATACAAGCGATCCATGTCATCTGTTTGAATGTAGAAAATGAAGGATACGATACTTGTAATTTTTATAAAGGACAGTAAGATGACGAGGAAAGTGAGACGGGAGTAAGTAGGGAGAAGTGGAATTCAATCTGAAATAAATTTCCATAATTTCAATACCTGTCGTAATCCTTCTTGCCGACAGCCTTCAGCACGTCGCTGGCAATTTCCAAACACAATTTTGATGTCTGATCTGGCTGGTATGACGTAATCGCCGATAACTTGATCTCCATTACGTCACGAACGATCTTGTCGACCGCCACTGAGTGAAAAGCTCTAAATGGCTCCAGACGATAAGTGTTTTGATATCTCGGGATCTGACCAGACGTTAAAAAGTGCTACCAATATTGTTCACAAGGACGGAATTTAACGCGGCAATAAATCAGCGGAAAGATTTACCGGTGATAATAAATGAAACGGCCGTGAAAACTACTGCGCCATATATTAGAAGAAAATGCCGGTAGTGTTGAAGAGTCATAAATATAAAATGTATGATATGGGGAAAAGTCATACTTTTAATGAGATAACATTGCATAGTCGTAGAAAAATTTTGACACAGTTGATCGGAATCGCAGAAGTGACGATTGTTCCAAAAATTATTCAACAAAATTTTTATCTCATTTTCTTCTTTTTTTTTTTTGAAAAACCTTATTACAGGGAGGCGATTCGCCTGGCGCATCGAGATTCACCTGTATTAAAACTTGTTCATTTTCTGCGCTCACTCAATTTATTTGCGTCCATCCAATTTATTCCACCGTGCTGGATGGAGAACGTACCTTAAGTCGATCCCCGCGCTTGTGAAAGAGTATGCCGGCCCCATTGAAACCAATCATGGAAAGCTTCGACAGCGTTTTTCTCTTGGTCTGGCTCTATATCCGGAAATAAGAAACACGTACCATTTTAGATCCCATGGCGATACTTCGTAACGCTCGATATAACGCTCGGCAAGAAGAAAAAGATACATAAAAGCGGTTTCGCATAAATTTCTTAGATCCTCTGATTGATTTGAATATTTATAGCGCCCAGTTTTGCGCATCTCGGAATATTAAATCGATAAAGAATACATATTGTATTAAGAAGCAGGGAACGAAAATAAGATGGATGCATCCGCGCGAATATTATTTTCAGAGTCGACACCTTCAGCTGCCGATTAAATTTTGAATCGAGAGAAATTAATGATACCCTGCTGGACATCTTTCAGACGTATTGTCTTTTTGACAAACACACGTATGACATTTCTATAAAATTACTAACCTGATGTACCGTATTTTATTGTTACTTTTGCACACATTGGTCACGTTTACCTCTAAATCCGTCGGTATTCTTATACTCAATCTTTGGAGCAGATTTTGCCATAATTTACTCTTTGATACCGGCACCGAAGCGTCTTGTTTACCCTGGTGTTTACTCATTTTAAGTAGTCTTCAGTGACAGGTGACATAAACGAATTGTCCTCTAGAGAAGGAACGTTGCGAACGGTGGCGCCGAACAAAGGACGCTCATCAAAAGAATTTCAGCCGCGTTACTGAAAGGAGGAAATTATTGCAATCTCCGTCCTTAGTTTCGCGAGCAATTTCGGCAAATAATTACGTGCGCTACGCCACCATAAATCCTGCCACAGAAACGTCCGCGCGTAATCTACGATGTTCAAATAGAACTGCGACAGAATTTCTTTAAACGTTCTCTGTTAGATGATCCTTTCATTTTTTTTTTTATAACGTTTAATATCGATCCTAGAAAAATATTAAATTAAGGCTGGGCTGCTCCATCTTTCGGTAAACTTCAGCTTACCGTCTTTCTCTCTCTTACTTTTTTACTCTTTATTTATCCCATGAGTTTGCATCCGAAGATGCAACAACCGGTCCTAAATAATTAAGTTTAAAGCAGTGCTTAATTAATTATGGTAAATTGATTTGATTGTTAGGAGGTGAATAATAAAAACTATTATTTTGCTACATCTTTTTATTAAAAAATTTTTTTATTTAAGAAATTTTTTTTCTATTTGATTCCATTTTGGTATTTATTATATATGTTACTTTACATAACAACAACAGTGCCGAGTTCTGTGCCGGGCAGCATCGTTCCCAGGTGTAACATGCACTCTTGCAAGTCTCACTCTCCGGCTGTCTCGGAGTGTGTCCGGACGGGATTGTTAAGTATTGGATCGAGATCGATATCGAGCGGGTTCGGCATCGTTGGGCATCGACACGGTTTGTCAATTGCAGATGATCCCACACCACAAACGAACCGCGTTTATCCGACGCTTGTGCCGTTGCAAACACCGCGATCGATATAAGAGGAGTTACGCCCTCGAGCTTTGCTAAGCTTTGAACGGTAGAACGTTAAGTACTTCCTTTGACAAACTAAAGGAAATTTACCTACCCTCTCGGCTCAACTATGCTGAAAACACCTCGCTGAGGATTTATTTAGTAATCGCTGCAATATTCATATACTTTCATGAACACAAGATAAACGCAAAACACGTCTCTTCCCCGAGACATTTCGCGATCGATGGGACGCAACTAAATGGTTCGATTCAGCAATGATGACAATAATTTGACGTCGCGTCGCACACGTGATGATAAAAAGCATCTCGTCGAGAGTTTCGTTGTTGTGCGAACGCCGACCGCTAATGAAATCATTAATGCCATCGTGATTATAATTTGCATTACAATGACGTCATTATTACCGTAGGTTATCATCAACCAAAGCTATTACAAAGCCGTGTCGACGGTGATATCGGCATTACTACTTCACGGCGCTTTATTTTAGCGCCGTATAATGATTTTAGTTAACTGTAAATTTCTTTCAACTTTTTCTGGCCAACTCATGCCGCTTGTGCATACAGAGGCGCAATAAAGGCGAAATGAACCGTTTCCCTTCCGTTCGACGTACGAAAAAGTTTGAAATTTTACTTTTTCCGGTTTTGTTCTTTTGTTTTGTTCTCCTTCCTTTTTTTAACTAGACTCGGTAAAAGCATAAGAGGATTGGATAAACAATCGACAGAATTTCCTGGACGATCAGCAGTTACGCGGCTAACTTCCACGAACGTGTCACAGAAACTCGTGGGGTAACTCGATAAAACTCCGGTCTCATGCCGTACAAAGCATCTAATACAGCAGCAACTGCCCGGTTTAGTTTCTTAGCGAAATTCTTAGACGCTCCACCCCGAAACTTTCTTCTCGTGCTTTCCCGCGTATTTGACATCTGCGCAGATAATGCCCGCTGTTCTGCGAGGAACCGATAAAAATCAGTACTCGTTGCGGAAAGGTAATGATGTTTGCTTCCCTCGAGATCGACCGTGAACTAAACCGAAGCGAGTGTTTTAGACGAAATTAAATGATTTTGCTATTTGTGACGTTTCCAACCAGACACTCGCCAGAGCTACTCGGCGGCCGATTTGAAATCGATATTTTCTCAGCGCGAGAAGATTGAATCCGACGTAATCCTCCTCGCAGCTGTTCAGTTGGAAGCGTTAAGTATTTTTGTGACTAAGCTTTGCCACGCTCACAATGCTAATCTCTCTCGCACAGAAGCGATTCCATTGTGCTATTTTTGGCAACGGTTCGAAGACTATTATGTGCGGAATCTAGATTCTGTGAGTCGGACGCGAAAAGAACAGCGATGAATTTTCTTTTCCGTTTCTTTATAAACGTGTCTTGCATCCCCCATCCCACCCTGTCCCATTCTTTTATATTGTATACAATCTCGCGGACACGCCACATACGTCGTCTCGCTTATAAGGTTTCGACCACGAGCGAAACTCCTCAATAAAGGCTGCATTTGCGTGTATAGTGCATTCCACGAATAATTCAACTTGCTTGGCGTGGTTTATACGGTTCACGTACCACTTTGCGAGCCGAATCGCGAACGCAACTAGCGCCGAACAACATTGTTATCGATTAAACTTCGACGCGAAGTAAGTACCGAAAGAGTTTCTCTGATCCCTTTTAGTTATTTACCTGTGTTTATCTCTCATCTATGCTTGTTCTCGAAGTGCAAAGAGTCAACAATAAGTGTCGGAGATGCGGAATGAAACGCGATAGAGAGAGAGAGAGAGAGAGAAAGAGAGAGAGAGAGAGAGAGAGAGAGAGCGGTGTCGCAACACCAATTACGCGAGGCACGCGGCGATGGGTTTTTCGCGGCTTTTGCGGAACCATCGGTGTGCCGGAATTTTCCGGGAAATATCCGGGAAAATTGCTTTGCGCTCAAAAGCTTCACGCGATTATGGCGTAAACTCGTTCATTAGAGTGATACTCGCGCGGGCGATAGCTCAAGCGCGTTCAAAAATTCGATCCAACCTAACTCGCACGATCTCACGTAACTCTCTCGCCGAGATGGAACTCTCGCGCTCTGAGACCACGTTGCACCGCGACGTTGCCGTGACGTTTCCTGGCTGTCGCAGCGAAAGACGAAAATTTGCAAACGAAGTTTACGAAGCGCTGCACAGAGTCGCAAATCTCTCGCCCCAATTTGGATATTTTATATTTGAAAATCCCTTCGAAATCCTTCCGAAACACTTTTACGTGTCTTATTATTGTATAGAACTTTTGCCATAAATTTGTTATACACGGCACAGTTTTATATTGTATTTTCGATCGCTCGTAAAGAAAACCAAACCGCGCACGTATTAAAAATCATCACGAATATACCCGATTCGGCATTAACCGAATGTAATCGAATGTCAAACCTTTCCGTTTTCATTTACATCACCGCAGACAACGATCACCTATCATCTTTCAATATCCCAAATATCCGTTATCAATGTTATCACTTATCATATATAACTAAAATTTAAATTTTAATAAATATTTGTTTGAATAGTTCAAATATTTCCTAAATATAAATATACATTTAATACATTCGATACAAATACCCTTCATCATTTCATTCAACTAACATTTTTTTTTATTGAATAAATATTTATTTATTTATTTACTGTAAATAAATATTTACTTAGTACCGTTCGTATAGAAATATGTATTAAGATTTATTAAATCTTTTTCATATCGTAGTGAAGCTTTTTCAATTTATATTTTCTTTTTTTTTTCTTAATTCAGCGAAATACAATAGATATTTTAGGTACAAGCTTTTGCAGCATGACACTCCACGATAAAGCTTACACTTCTTACCAGATTTTTTCTCCCCGAAAAGATTGCGTATACAGGGAATAAGTAAGATACCACCACGCTTTGAAAGAACAAATGGTGGAGATCGACATAACATCCGCCATAAGTTGCATGGACGGCTTCGCAGCGGGACGCCTAACAAATGCTGCTCGCACGCGATTTGTATAAAACCGACGGGATCCTAACGGGATCAGGTAGTGGCGAGCTCGGGCTAGAAGGGCTTCCCCCGGTGGTCGAATCAGGTTCCGGGAGAAAACTCGTTCCATTATCGGCGCAGGTAGCGGCGAGCCTCGGATTCTCCAATGAGCAAGAAGGGCAACGCGTTTAATCCTTTTGACCCATGGCGTGGCGAATGCGCGTCACGCACGTGCTTTTAAGGATTATGCTTTTCCAATTCTTGCACTTAACGGCAGAATGCCCGTCGGCGCGGTTTTATATCGGATCGTTAAGTCTTGCGAGATACTCCGCCACAGTTTACAACTTCAAGCCTGATACAATTGTACTCCGCCGCGGCGCTTGTAGACATAATTACGCAAATTACGTGCATCCGTAATTTTCCCTTCCAATTTTATTAGACTACGACGACGAAGGAACAATCGATTTCGGCGAGCTCGGCTGGAAGTGCGCGCGTTAGAAGATATAGTTTGAGATCCACTTGCTAAAATAATTTATGATTGAATTTATGATTGAATTTATTATTGAATTTATAATATTTTATACGCGCGCGATTATTGACACTTTTCCCTCTCTTGACTCGCGCTTGGCACGTGTTTTACCTCTACGTAAAAAAAATTCTCGGTCGCAGTAAAAGAGGATCAGCAGGGGATGATAAAACGATTTACATAAAATAAACAGTCAAATTGTGTAACTCCAAAAGATTTATTACATTACATACACATTACATCCGTACTGACATCTCGAGCGGGGGTATTCTAGCGAATTCGTTATAGAGTCCAAGGAGTCCGAGCCAATGGAGATCCGGCAAACAAATGACTCTGAATTAACATCAACGCATACGCCGATCATGCGGAACGTCCATGGGAGAGAGAAAGAAAGAACAATTCGGCTTTACTGCAATCATACGCCGGACAGACGATGTCATCGATCCCTCTCCATCGCAGCGTGCATCCGTGCGGTCGCCTCAGGGAGTGAATTCGGGAGGAATTCGCAAGAGATTGGTGGCATGTCGCTCACCGGAACATCGTATCAACGAGGAAAATCAGGACGAGCAGAACAAGTCTCCTATTTACATCACCGGTGCCGCCGTGTTGCATAGCAGCTGGATGCTCCCCTGGAAAAGAGAATTATACCGAACGACTAAGGTGCCTCTTTTGTGTCGCTCACCGAGATCTCGTCGGCGTTCCGATCTCGTCGATCCTTCTCGGAGAGAGATGCTCGCTAACGAACATTAAATTTATTAACGGCCCGTCGCAAAGTAGCAGAGCGAAAAAAAAAAACGAAGGGTGTACTTTGCGCGGAAGGATCCTCGAGGATTTAAGAATTCGTCGGCCGAAAAAAGAAAGGTAAGAAAAATTTATTCACAGCTCTCGTCAGTCAGCGCTCTCGTTTACCAAATATCAAAAGTATATCATTGGACAATTAAATTCACTCGTAATATATGCACTATTTGTCGTCGCAACGAAGGAATAAATAAACTATTATTGAATGTCGCATAATTGAAAATGTTTTCTCTTTCCATCGCAATATCTAAACAATTGCTGTAGAGATAATTAACATTTTAATATATGTACAAACCGCATTATTTGTATCAAATATATTAATATAATGAACAGAAAGAGAAAGAGAGAGAAAAACAAAGGGGAGAGAGAGAGAGAGAAATCTGGGAGATTGCGAGTGCGCGAATTAAAACAAATGTATGTCCTTATCGCGAAACGCGCTCGGGGAGTAATTTCGCAATGTAGTACATTACGCTTTTCCCTCGCTCGCTCGCTCGCTCGATCGCAAAGCGGCGGAGAATTTCGAAATGAGCCGTCTCGCAATCCCCCCGTCGCAACCCTCACCTTCGCTACCGATATTGCCACCGGTATTTTGCTCACCGTTTAGCACGTGCACCATGACGCTCGCCGGGGTGACTTTGCTCGAAGCGCATGTATAATTACCGCTATCGTTAAGTTGAGCACGCGTTATTAGGAGCTTGCTGGTAGTACCACCCTTACCCTTCTCCGTCTCCAGCGATACGCCACCCCTGTCGAACGTAACACGTAAGAGCGTTACTTCCGAGAACTGGCTTGCGAAAGTTTCCATCAAAATCCACGTGTGTGTGTGAGTGTTGTGTGCGTGGTTTATTTCGCGTTTATCTCGACGTCTGACGCGTCGATCCAATTTTCCGATCGACCGCATTAAAATTCATTCGGTATATCCGCGTCGGAATAGCAACGATTTTCTTGAAGAGAAAGAATAGGGATAATCGCGCAAAAATCGCGCAAACTATCGAAAACTAATGTTTACTCGACACATACGGCCTTGTGTGCGCGCAGAAGCGATTCAATTCGAACCCGACGAGAGATTATACCGATTAGAGATACGATTGTTCGTTCTACCGCGATATTAATGCCATTCGAGGGACGATTCCATCAGCTAATTGTGTATTTCACAAAGGTATAATGACCGACTGTTTCCGACCGTATACCTTGGCCCATCGAAATCGATCACCGCACCGGCGTGGTACCAGGTCACATTGCTCGGAGGCAGATCCTGTAGCTCTATAGTGCAGGTCAAGCTGATCGTGCTGCCCTTCCTGATGTATAACTCCTGGAGACCAGTGATCTTCGCTTGTATATCTGATAGAAACAGCAATAACGACGAAGAAGAAGAGAAGAATGAAAAATCGAAGCAGTGTGCATTGTTCGCGCTCCCGCGATTGGCTTTATTACACTTGAGAAACGACGCGCGAGATCGTATTACTATCCATTCGTCGGATTCTACCTGGGAAAATGGATTCTATTTCATTTCGAAAAGCTCAGCGAATCGTCGTCGACGTGGCCGTTTTGTCGGCGATTCGCGAGAGACGTGATCACCGTAGAACGGTCGTATAGGATGGTCAGAAAGGGGGAAGTGTTAAAACAATTGGTTCCCACTAGCGTGTGCGACCGGGCCGCGAAAGACGCCCGGGGAGATCCTTAAGCGCGATTTATGGGTCTCGCGAAGACGCGCGCGCCTCGCCTCTCTCTCGTAGGGAAACTCACCCAAAACCTTCAGCGTCACGGCTCTATATATCTTCGGTTCTGTATTAACCTGACACTCGTAAATGCCGGCGTCCCGCGGTTGCACGTAATCTATTCGCAGATTCCAGTCGTCGGTCTCCGGATTGCCGACTACCGTAAATCTTGCGTCGCTCGTGTAAGTCACCGACATGGACGTCAGGATGTGTAGGTCCCTTTTTCGGATCCAAGACACCTGGGGGGTCACATACACACACGCGCCAAGTGCCACGAATGAGGAGCAGGTAATTGCAGTTTGCCCTCAACCCCTTCGCTGCCTTCTACCGCGCTATTACTGCTGCTGCTGTTGCTTCCGCTGCTTCTACTGATTCAACCCGTCCGCACGCACGTTCCTTACCTCGTATCATAATGAAGTTTTCCGTCGATCTTGTCTCGAGACCCGAGGGAATTCGTAGAGATACAAAGACGTATAATTAACAATTCCGACGGGAAAATTTGTATTCCTTTCCAAACATTTGGAGACAGTTAGAAAAATTGAGGGTTCTACAGCGCGGGAAATTGTCCAAGACTACGAGGAAGCGAACGCGCGTTTTCCTCCTTTTTAAACTGCCGTAGAGTTGTCGTAACGGCGCGCGGCGATTCATTCTATAAAGAAGGCGTCCCGAACGATAAGAATATCGATTTCGACTTTTTGGCACCGGTTCATGAATAAGAAAATGCTGAGGTTTTCACTTTTTCCAGACGTACCCCTCTCTTCTACTCTTTCACCGCGTAAAAAAGTCACGACGAATTATCGTTGTACAAAGAAAGCCATTTTTGAAACTCTATCGAATCTAAATGAACACTCTAATGAACACGTTACGCTTGACTTGCCAGCAGCGAAGGGGTTGCGCAAGCACATTAAATTATCGCAAGCACGCGAGCTACACTCGAGATCAGTGAGATCGAGCAGAGCTCTGATGAGACTCACAGTTCTGTTTCCTAGATTTTTAACACGACATGATAGAACGACGGTCTGTCCTATGGCGACCGTTAATTTTTGCGGCGTGTCATTGAAAAAATAGGTCTTCTTTGGGCCGCGCTGCGACTTTTCCCCTTTGCCGAATGTGTCGTCGTTGAGATGAAAGAGCACTGAAATAGACATAAACCATGCGTTGACATCCTATTATTCTCCTCCGCTGACGTAATTCTTTCGTCGGAAAGAATTACAGGAAACGCGGTTTAAAAAATGAACTCGAAGTCTCCGACAAAAAATATTGGAATGTTTACAATACGGAATATTGGATGCATCAACTGTTTGTTTTACATACATATGCATGCATTCGTATAGATAATCATTTTTAGAAAAAGTAGGATTAATATTAAATAATCACTTAATATTACATAATTAATTAAAAATCTCAAACTTTACGCAGGTATTTAATTTGACTTGCTTTTTTTTGGTTTATTTAATATATTTCGAAATTTTAATATCTTTAATGGAAAATAACATGCACAAATATGTTTATCGAATGCATATTATTCTTGATGTGTATATAATGGTATGTGATAGTATAAGAACGTCGAGTTTAAGTAACTTTGGAAAGCAAAACAGTGATTTAATGAATAGAGACTTGAGAAATTAGTAATATTAATAGTGTTGTTTTATGAACTCAAAATATACATATTACTCTTGGATGAAAACGCTAAAATTATATGTTAGAAAAACAAGAATTAAAAAAATATACTTAAATAAATTATCTTTGTCATAATCTTCGTTTTTTAGTCATAATCTTTCATTCAAATATCATTTTCTAAAAGGGCTATTAATTATTCTCTATCAGGTACAACTTCGTTTAAAATCATAGACTCTTTAATAATTGCTTTACTAATTAATTGCTCTTCTAGCTTCAAAAAATATATGTGTTAACTAATGAGAATTAAAGTAAATATACTTATAACTCTCAAAAGTATAATCTTACTTTTACGTTAATTAATTAATTTCGTATTTTCATCTGGATTGCAAAATCTAAAGCTGAAAAAAAATCTAAAAATGTAAAATATAAAATTAAAAGAAAATGTGAAATGTAAAATAAGAATTATAAAATTATACAGAATTAAATAATCATCAGCGAATTTCAATTCAATTTATGCAAAATTTCTTTTCCGGCTAAAATTAATTTAGAAAATGGATATAAAAAAGTTCTTTCGTTATAATTTTATTTTTAAAAAAGACGGAACAAAAAAACTTAACTTTGTAAAATCAAATTTTTTGTGAATTTCGATAGTCGTATAAGTTTTATCTCCAATTTTTGCGAACGACGCGTCGAAATATTTCATTCTTAAATATATTACGAACGGCATATTTCGATTTTATCCTCTTAGCCCCCAACAGTGGGATAAATTCAATAATAAAAATGATTTACGCCACTCTCCCGTGCACTCTTCGCGCGACCGAAATTACTTCGAGTACAACTGAAATTACGTGTCGGGGCCGGAAGAGGGTTCTCTGGAAATGGGAGGGGACGGGCAGGAAGCACGGGACATTTACCGATGCCGCGTTCGCTGTGAAGTGGTTCCGCGTGTAACAGGTATCCGATTCCCAGGAGCAGCAGAGCCATGCCGTGGAACGGGGCCATCTTTCACTTCGCGCACATCTCTCGATCTAATTCACGTGCCGTTCCGCGCCCGATAGCGACCTTCCCACCACCGTCCGATCCGAACGATCCCTCTCTATTCGCGGTCCTTCGTCAAACACCCGCGGGATCACGCCGATCGTTGACATAATGCCGTCACTGCCGCTCGTGCCGATGTGTCCTCGCTTTTCACATTATCGCGAATCGAGATCGTTCTCACCGTCCTTGCAATATCGGAAGATCGTCCCCATAATTAGCCGATCTCTTACATTTTTTTTAAATGAAAATTTAATTGTTGAAAGTTATTGTTGTTAAAAATTGTACCGGAAACAAAAACGTAACAGTCTTCAGAGACCGTTTAATTAGATAACAATCGTTAACGCTCGTCCTTCCGATCTCCACGCGACTCGACCGCGATCGCACGGAGCGATCAGGAGTAATGCGACACGGTTGCGGGCCGAGCACTGAATTTCGCTCCTCGCGGGGGATGGGAAAAAGCTCGGAAATCCTGGCACGGTGGCGCCGTGTGCCCGTTCTATCAGGGCACGTGCGATTGCGCCGAGAGGTCCCCGACATCGGATATGCGATCTCCCTCAACCGGCGAGATGTATTTATCCCAGCGACCGCGCGGGACTCCTGCGACAACGCGGCCGTACGTTATCACGATTTACCGGAGCGATTGACATACATACATACATACACATCTCATCCCGAAGCGCCGAGCTCTCCTATCTTAGCTATCTTTTCTATCCATTCGCAAAGCGTTCACGGCATAAAGCGATTTACGGCGTATTCGCTATTTTTCTAAGGCAATCTCCTCTTGCGCATAAATAAGAAAATAAAGGGACGGACGTATACACACAAGAAAGCTCCTTTCTCTTGTATATTAAACAATATATTTCGATATACAATCTTTCAACAACGTAACAATATTCTTAAAAAAATACAATACGAATCATTTGTGATTTGTAATATAAAATAACTCTTAGCAGGAACCGCTTAAATATTACCAACCCTTTGTATTTCCTTCAACGAGCGCTTTTATCCCCCTGCGTTCATCCCCGCGGTAATATTAAATACTTATTAAAAGCCGCAACTCGGGAGATAGTTCTACAGGTGCAACAATACAAGCACCATCGTGTTATTCCCCGTTATTATACTCTGTTGCTAATTTCTCTTCTGAGGCTTTCGCGACGATAAATTATTTACATGTCTCTAACATTTCATACATAATTGTAGGAATATTTACGTGATGTTACCCTTTTAATTTAAACAAATATACATTTGTTTAAATTTACAAAACGCATCTTCTATTTATAATATAAATACATATATTTGTTTAATATACCTGATCTGATTCATGACTTTTGCTATAATTACAATCGTTCTATTTAAAACTTTTTTATTTATATTTAAATCTAATAATTAAAAATCCCTTTATTGTAAAAAGAAAAACATTATTGACTATGGGATATCAATTAATAAAACGCTAAAATTATGCTTTTCATTATTATGCGTAACAAGATTGCGTTCAGTTTAGATATTCACGCACTTATAATCATCATTTTATCTTTATCGTTCATTAAATGTAAAATAAAGGTAGAAACGTTGAAACGTGCATCCAAACCGAACGTAGTTCAAATAATGTTTTATATCTTTACACACACTAATTACACATATACAATTACAAAAATATTCAAAAGTTAACAATAATTAAAAAATGACAATATATAAGATTTAGTAATGCTTTCATTGACATTATATACATATATATATGTAAAATATAATTATCCCTCTTTGCAATATAAAATATATATAAAATTTTGTGCGTATAATAAATATTATACGCACAAGTATAAACATATTAAAATATTTCTTTAAATATACTCGTATTTAAGGTTTTTTGGAAGATTACAAGTTAAAAGATACATATAAAATTGTATTCCGTTCTATATTATTTAATTATTCACAGCAGAATGAAAATCTTTATTTTGTCAATAATTCGTTAATTTCGTGTTATCGACTAGACAAAGGTATCAGCCTACGTTTTATCTATTGTAAAATTACCTTTTGTACCACCTGTTTTCGACACCAATTCTATACCATATATTTGCATTGTGCCAGGACTGGCTGCGTATTTACACATATCATAGATTGTCAGAGCAGCTATACTCACAGCGGTTAA
Organism: Cyphomyrmex costatus; assembly: GCF_001594065.2. Lineage (NCBI taxonomy): Eukaryota > Metazoa > Arthropoda > Insecta > Hymenoptera > Formicidae > Cyphomyrmex > Cyphomyrmex costatus. The sequence continues at coordinate 137,084 of NW_017279439.1, read as the reverse complement.
AGCTTCCATTTCGACCCCGGTCTTGCCAGTACATCTAACCTCCGATGTGATTTCGACTCTGTGCGATTCTTCGTTCAGTTTTAAGCGTATGTTTACATAAGACAAGGAGAGCGGATGACACAGAGGTATGAGATCAGAGGTACGTTTTGCTGCCATAATACCGGCTAATTGAGCTACCGATAACACATCGCCCTTCTTTACATTGTTTTCCGCGATCAAATTACTGATTACAGAACCTATTCTTATGTATCCCCTTGCTATTGCTATGCGTTTGCTATCGTTTTTTGAACCGACATCCACCATACTCGCTTTACCGGTCTCGTCTATATGTGATAATGACGAATACATTCTAATATTTGCATCACTTTTAAGGTACTTAGGTATATATGGAAAATATTTGTACTGTATCGATATGGTATTACTCATTATGCAAGGTAGTTTCTTCTTATGACTTGCTGCAACGTAAATATGTTGTAAAATTAATTCTAAAAGGCTTAATATAATTAACATAGCAATTTACGATAATGTCTGTGCACGTTTCGACAAATCCGAACATATTTTAATAGTTATTTATAACGATCAATTAACCTCCAATCAGTATCATTGGCCTATTTTCCATTTGAGTAAGATTGAACATGCCTGAAACAGCAGAGATATAAACTCGGTTTGTCGATACTGCTACAGTTTATTTAAAATAAATAGACAGATAATAGGGAAAAAATTTGAAAGAGACAAGAAAGCAAAAAGAGAACAAGATCTTTAAATAATTAAAAATATAATATTTTTACTAAGATTTTTTTAATAAAAGGATTGAAGTTTCATTATTAAATACCGCGCGTTCTTTCCGCTTTGATCGATACATATATATAGCATACCTGCGTGTTGCTTCTTTTTTCGTGATACTGCTACTCTTATTAAATCCTTAAGCGCGTTTTCCGAAATTCCATTTCGCAAAGCGTCTCGAAGTGAGACTTCGCCTTTTCCTTCAAACAAACACACTTTCAAATTGCCATCCGCCGTTATTCTTAAGCGATTACACGAATCACAGAAGTGTTGACTCATGGATGTAATGAATCCAACCTGCCCTACAAATCCTGGCACATGATAGGCCTGCCGAGAGAACATTATGTATAATACAATTTCAATTAACTCAATTATCAAGTAAAGTACTAGCAATTAGAAAAAACAAACCTTGGACGTGTCATTAGGCTGATTTGGAAGAGCTTGGAAATCGGGATATTTTTCTCGGATTATTGTTTTCATCTCTTTAAAAGAAACCATCTTATTTTCTTTCCACTCGTTTCCTTGAAAAGGCATATATTCTATGAAACGTACATCGACTGGCCGGTCTCTTGTAAAATTGATGAAATCAATTATTTCATCGTCGTTGCGACCTCGCATCATCACGCAGTTAATCTAACCATTTAAACACAATGATTACATGAGACACCGTTGTAACAATTTGTTTAAAATTTATATAGCTTTTGAATTAAATTACTTTCACGGGGTTATAGCCAAGTTGAACAGCAAGATCTATGGAAGCCATCACTCTTGCCCAACCTTTTCTGCGAGTAAACAATTCAAAGCGTTCTTCTTTCAGAGTATCTAGCGATATATTGAGTGCATCCAATCCTGCTTTCTGAAGAGCTGGCAACTGGCGCGTCAGAACTAATCCATTGGTTGTAATCGCAACCTGTTCTAGATCTCTCAATTGCTTTAGTTGTCCTAAAACGTAAATTATATATAAATTTTAAAAATTGAATTAGACTCAATATTAAATTAATTAAACACGTTTACACTGAAAAAGTAAAATTTACCGACAATGTCAATGATATCTTTACGAATTGTGGGTTCACCGCCGGTTAAACGTATTTTACGCACTCCTTCTTTGACAAAAAGATCAGCTATTTGTATTATCTCATCTGTTCTCAGAATTCCTTCCTTTTTAGTTAATTTCACGCCCTCCGCAGGCATACAATATGTACCTGTCGTGTTAAAAAACATGATATTCTGTGTTAAACGACATTCGACAAATTCAAGAGAATTTTTAAACAATTTTAAAAAGACTCACAGCGAAGGTTGCAACGTTCAGTGAGGGAGATTCTAAGATACGTATGCTTGCGCCCGAATGTATCTGTGAGTATTCCATGCTTATCTTCCCGTAATTTCGTTCTGAGCTGCTGTAACTGCAATAAATGAGATATTTGTTAAATCAATCATAATATTCGTTCAATCATGACGAAAATTTTTAACAGAAACGTCAAATCTTAAAAATAGACTGTGTTCTAACGGATGCGGTGACGCTTACCCGAGATGGCATCTCCTCGACTGCAACAGCTTCCGTTGATGCTCTCGCGACACCACAAAGCTGCTTGACAAGATTGCATCTTCGAAACATTTGTACGATCAACAGACTCCAAAGACAATGAGAAATGAAAAGAAAAATAGAAACGTTATGTCATCCACTGATCGACGAAGGAGATATAGTGTTGCTTTCACTGTCTGTTGCTTTCAGCGTCTCTCCTTGAAATTAATACGCCTGTCCACTAATCAATGTTGTTTTCTTGATTATACTTCCTTTCCTTATTACATTATATATTTTGCCTTGAAGGAAAAAAAATATTTATGTAATCGGTATTTATGATTTCGTGACAGTGGTCGTATCCTATCTAGCACACTATCATTCAAAGCGCATTGTCATTCAGCTTTATCTGAGAAAACGATGTGTCACTTAACATAAACATAGTTAAATTGTGCGCCCCAAACAATTCAGAATACTTAATCGTTCTTTATTCCTTTCTTTTCCTGCGCTCTCATCGGCCACTTGTCAATCACCTGTCACATACGTGGAACCGCAGATTATCCTGTATCATCTCACATGATTCACATGTGTGATTTCTATATTGCGTGTATAGATTGACTTCATCTCTACTTGCTCTCTATCTCTTTCTAATTCTTGGAACTAAAAAAAGGTAAATAGTTAATTGTCCGAGTAAAATTAAATGTCAATAGTTGCGATTGCGAAACAGCTGTTCAAACTGTTTGCAGCGACGCCGCCTGGTTGAAGCAAGAAACAGCTGAATCAAACTAAGTACGGTTAGTAATAGAAGATCGTAATTACCTACTGAAAGAAGAACCACGCTCTTACCGACTATTCGAAAATCGTAAGTTGAGAAAGAGGTTAGAAAGAAAAGGTTGAAAGAAAAACCTCATATTTTTGGGCCGCAAAGAAAACGAAAAGAAGTAAAAGAAAAGAAATGTCTCTTTTTCCTGCTTATTCAAACGAATGTACAAGTAGCGGTAATATAGGTAATTATTTCAATTTTTGATCAATGTTTACATTGCGAAAACAATTAAATTGGTACTAAATTATTTTTGTTTTTTATTTTTCACTTCGAAATTAGTGTACTTTTTGATATTTATTGTACGTTTAATTTCAAACAATGATAGCACGCTTTAATTTCAGATAATGTTTCCACCGAATGGTTGTCGAATTCAAGTTTTCAAACGCAAATTCCGATTAAAATAAAACCTGACCTGTATTCTTCATCAGACGAGTCCTTACATGAATCTTTACTTGGTGCAGAAAAGCAAGTACCAATTTCTGAACCAGTTTCTCAAGATACAAAAGTTCACACAAAACAGAAAATCAACAAAAGTAAAAAAACAGATAGAAAACGACGTACACATGAGGGTAAACGATATAAATTAGATTATGAATTGGATGTCAAGAATGTTTACTTTGAAGACAGACATAGAGATAAAGGGAATAATAATATAAATACATATTGCTCCAGGGCAAGGCCATATTATGACATTAGCGAAAAATTTCTCGGTTATGTTAAGGACAAACAATCAAAAAAAGACGCATTTCATAGATATTATGTTAAAAATATTGACTCTGTAGAAATAATAAAGAAAAAAGATACAGTTATTAAGAAGACAAATGAGAAAGAGGCTTCAATGAAGCAAGATGATGAAGCAGACGAAAGTGTATCTTCTTGGTGTAAGAACTTGGAAGAAGAGCAAAAATGTAAAACTCGAGAATTTAATGAACAACTAACAGAAAACCCACATGATGTTGAACTTTGGCTGCAATATATAGATTTTCAGGTACTTAACGAAATATTCCTTGTACATTTAGACTACAAATAGCATTGCCATATTTTAATGTATGTGATACAAAGTTAAACTAACAATATTTCAATATAAATTTCACAGGATACTATGGCTCATTATCAAAGACACCAATTAGCTAAAGATTTGCATCGATCTATAGTATTGAAAAAGTTATCTATTGTTGAAAAAGCCCTTGAGAAAAATACAGATTCTAACAAATTGTTAAAATTAAAACTACATTTTATGACAGAATTGACACCATCTGATGAACTATCGAATCAATTAGAGATATTAGTCAATAAAGATTCAGGGAATGTCATGCTGTGGCAACACTTTATCATGGTCACACAAGGTTCAGTAGCAATGTGTACTGTACCCCGAGTATTGGATTTATATTCAAAATGCGTCTGTGTTTTGAGACAGCGCTCAAGAACAAATCCTTCCATTTATGATGCACAGTTACTGCGTAAGTATACGTTTGACAAACACTTTAATCTTATATATTTCTTTCACATATCTTATTAATTCGATACATTATATTTTATCTAGATATGCTGTATCGATCCTTGATTTTCCTCAGACAAACAGGATTATGGGAACAAATGTGGGAAACAATACGTTTAAATCTAAATTTGAATCTAAACTTAAACAGAGATAGTTTATCCTTTAGAGGATCTATAGATGAAAAAAAATTAAGTAAGTATATAAATATTGTAAGTTACAACAAAAGACTTCTGTTAAGATTGTTCTATATTAAGATTATTCAAATTGCAGGAAATATTTCAAGTTATTTACTTATGCCAAATATTGTTGACATTATATAATAAGTTAATGATAATTATTGAGGAGGTAAATGTAAAAAATGCCTACATATATATATATTATATATATATAATAAGTATAAAATATATCATTAATTTTTCAAAAAAAAACTTAATGGGAGTCTTACAATATTAAAATATTTAAAATATATGCTATTAATATTACTGACACTAATAGTATTTAAATAATAATACTAATTTTCAGTTGAAATGGAAGAGATGATATTAATGTCACGATTACCATTAAATCAACTATGGCAAAGAACAGAGTCATTGAGAGAAAATTGCCATTGGATTAGCGTTAGTAAGGACGAATTAGAATTAGTTGGCGATTCTAGAAGATTTATTATACCAGAAGATGTAGCAGACTTTATACATCCAATTCTTTCCCGTAATTCAAACTTTCAAATGGCTATTTATTCTCTTTTATGTCTGAAAGTACCACTTCTACCTTGTCGAGATTACTATATCAAAGTAAGTAAAATTATTTTATTTATTAAATAAGATTATAAACAAGTATATAAATATAAATTTAAAAAAATACTTTATATTTTTCTAGGAATTATTGTTGAAAAACTTTCATTGGGGAGTAGAATCTGTAGAAATATTGCTTCCATTTATGTATCCTATGGTAGGCGAAATGGCTGGTCATGATCAAAGGAAGGAATTATTGAAGGATGTTCTCGAAGGACGTTTAACGTCAGGTCCTCAATATCTCAAGTTTCATCCGGCACAGGAACCATATTTAGATTTTGTACGCAAAATATTTCATACGATCGCGGAGAATCTGCCTTTATTAGAACGAACAAGTATATATGTCTGGTGGCTGCGATTGGAAAGATTACTAGTTTTTCTTGGTAAAGATGAACCTTTAAAACACGACAATAAGTAAGATTCATATTTACCTAAATTTTAATAGTTTTAATTCCGCATGAAAGATTAATCAATTTTTTTCGTTGCAGAGGAAAAAAATTGAGGGCAACGTTAAAAGAATTTTTAAAAAAGGATGAAAACAGAAATAACTTATATTTCTATAAAGAATATGCTTTAATAGAACTAGAAATGGGCAGATTCAGTAACTGTATGAACATTCTTGAAACCGCTATTCAATCTCAAGGGACATGTCCATCTGCAATTACCAATATGTGTGAAAAAGCAGCTCTTTTTAGTGTATATAGAACGTTCATCGAGACCTTGCTTGATATTAGAACGTACAACGAATCGCACAGATCATGGATACTAAAAGTTTTTGGTCAAATGATACCTAACAAAAACGAAAATCAAGAATCATTGATAGAAGCATATTTACATTCGTATGTACAAAATTTTCTGCAAGTTCCTCCTAATGAAAAAGAAAAGAATACTTTATTCCTATCAAACTTGGAATGTGATGCTATCGTATGCTATGCATACTTTCTATACATTAAAGACAGTGATATCCAAACTGTTATCAATATGTTGAGAAACTGTATTGATCATTCCAAGGATTATCCTTACTTACAGGTACTAATTTAATATTCTTTTAAATAAACAATTAAAAGTTATTAATAAAAAAATTTAAATTAAACAATTATGTACAAAAAATTTTTTAACTTGCAGGAAATGTTGTTTGAAAGTCAAATTGCAATTCTGCAATTACATTATGAGCGGACTAAGAGTATGCAGGCTATGTTAAAAGAAACTCTAAGCAGAATTTTAAATACACATCCAAATAACTTTTATGCTTTATCTGTATTCGCTAGCATAGAGGTAAAAAGCATTATGTTACATTAATACTATGTAATGAAATCGTAATAACTGTTGTAAAATATTTCTAAATCGATAACAGAATTACAAAATAATTATTTTTTCAGAGTGAATTACCAACTTGGAGATTCAATAGTAGAAGCACCGAGATTGAATTGTGGCGAGCCATGGCGATGTGTCTGGCTGCTCGTAGACGTATTGGTATTTTAATGAAACTTAATCATCATGATGCAGTAAATGCTGCACTGAATAAGCTATTATCATTTCATCTAACACTCTCCAGGTATATAATTATAATATAATTAAATTCTTGTAAAATAAATTTAAATACACAAATGTCATAGTATATGCTATAAAATATATAAAATTATTTTCAGAATACCATCGATACGATGTTGTCCATTGCTGTGGAGACTGTATATGCTCCTTCTGCGCGAGCATAATTTATGTGAGAAAAAAGGAGAAGAGATTTATCATGAAAGCATCACACAATGTCCATGGGCAAAAAGTATTTATATAGATGCAGCTGAAGTAGCATCTCAACTACTCACACAGATTCAAGATCTGATTCGCGAAAAAGAATTAAGAATGCACGTCACACCTGAGGAATTAGATATTCTTCGTGGATAATGTAATTTTTTATGTATTGATAAGAGAAGATATAAAACTATGTATGTTTTTGTAAATGTAAAGTTGATTCTCTATTGTGATAAATTATATAGGAATAGATATGTCCATAAATGTAAATTTATATATAACATACTATACAAATTAAAAATACTTAAAAATAAAAAGTAAATAAGCTTTTTTTGCAATATATAAAATAAAATATAAAGCAATTTAATATTCAGTCTCATATTTAAAATCAGTTTAATTTATACACACGCACATCAAATATATGTTATACATTCACATATTTTATATTTTTTTTTTTTTGATAATTCTATTTACTAAATACAAATGTCGCATTAAAAATGTACGTGATAAATGATAATGCTTTCAATAAAAGATATTCATATCTAAAAGTCTTTGGTTAGCTAGTCAGTGATATGTGGTACAAAAATTGTAACAGTATAATATTTCGGAACTAATTATAAACAAACTTGAAAAATAAAAGATCGTATTGTCTTAAATCAAGTGTATTATTTTCTTATTGAGATCAGAGCGAAACCTATTGAAACAATCAAAAATAACAATCTACAAATCATGTATGTTTTTAATAATAGAACTAACCTCAAATTGATAATATATTGGTAACTAATTTATTATATATATGTGCATTAAATGTCGTTACATAGATTTTAATAACAATAAATAGAAATAAAATCTTTCAAACTTCATTAAATAAACAATAAATGTGTGAATCGAAAGATAATTATTTCTTATGATACTATTCAATTTTTTAATTACATTTGTGTACTAATATATATTTTTTTCTTTGCAGTGTTATGAAAATTTTATTATAAATACCACATTTTCTTTTAAAAAATGGATTTAAAAGCTGTAGTTGTTTCTGGAGAAGCTCCAGAGTCTGACGATGATTTATATTATATATTTTATATTAAATGTAATTAATTTAAAAAGTATTATCTAGAAATTTTATCACATGCAGGGTCTAGGATTCCCTACAATGCGAACACCATCTACATACTGTGGTACCATTATCTCAGGCGAAGCTCCAGAATCTGATGATGGTAAGTTTTATTGATATTAACTCTTCTTAAATTTATAAGGATCTAATTAACATCCAATTTTTATTCATAGATTTAACGAGTTTAAGTAGCGTTAGTGGAGCGGTAGATGCCATGGCATGTCCTCCTTACATGGATCTTAAAATACCAAAATCTAAAAAAAGTTCTATCAAGTATAATAGTCTGCTTCACAAAAAATTATGTAAGTGATTATATATTTTTAAATATTTATAATCATATTACCTAATTTATTTCATATTTATTTTTTTATTCATTAAAGTATTATTAAGTAAAGCTATATATTCATAAAGTATTGTAAATTATATATTGCATCATATGTTGAATAAAATAGCTACAAAATACGAATTTCATTTTTGTTATAACATTCGTTTATTAATATTACAGCAGTACAATGTGCGTAACTATAGCTAAACAGTATTATGAGATTGTTCATGTATGGAATTGTTGATAACTTATTTTCCAGTGTGTGTGATTTGTATCTCTAAATTAATTTCGATTTACTGCACAGATACATTCGCATAATTACAATGTTTATCTATAAGTTATACTGTACAAAGAATTTTCTTATAAGTTTTTATAAAACAGTATTTATGAAAGACATTAAATTATATTGTATCTTAAAACACAAAATCGATATATGTATATATATTTATACGTATCGCTTATTAATTTTGAACATCATTTAAATTGACATATGTTAAACAGACGAATGCAATGAAACCTTGGATAAAGACATTCTGCAAATGACCGAGGGCGCGATCACAACCAGCGTACAAGAATTGTCAGCTGTTAATCGACAATTGCTGAGAAGTGAATTGGTGTTACAAGAGGCTGTGTGTCAATTGCGCAATGCATCCGGTCGGGTGAAGGATGCCTCCGACACTCTACATCAACTCATAGACGACAACTTCTTGCATTCCGTTAAAATTTAACTTTTGCTAAACTTATTAAGTGCGTTTCTATTCTTAAGATATACATGTAGCAATGAATAACAGGTATGTACTTAGTATATAATGCCATATTCATGTCCTTCATGGTACCGCACATTAGATGCCGGTGTTAAAAAAAAAAATACGCTTTCCTCTTTGAGATCTGGAACATTGTTGAGCATTAATCAATCTTTCCTTTATAACTGGCAGTACTATTTAATGTGTCCTTTTTATACTTTCCAACGCGTTATCTCATTTCGAGAATAGTATCAATCACATCAATTCATTATAAACTAATACCTTAAGATCGATCTGTGGAACAAAACGTATTGCGCCTGATATTTAACAATACATTTGATCATACAGCGAAATAGCAAGTAGTTTGATACTGGCTATTATCTCGCCTATCATTTCGTAAATTTCAATCGGAGTGGTGACACGAATTCTAATACAAATATGTATAATGCGATATAGTGCGCAAGAGACTGGTGATAATTATATTACGATATATGTATATGTAATATGTGTATATTAAAGAACGTCACGATATTGATATAGGAGCATTTCTGCGGAGAGTAGACATACACTTTGCGTTTTGTGTTACAGTTTTAAAAAAATTGATAGTAAATGTATATAATATACTTTGATTTCGTGACTTCCAAAGAATACATAAATGTAAATATGGCATTGCTTATTTGGATTATTGATTATGTAATCACAAAATTATAGAGTAATATTTAGTACCTAGTGTGTATGCATAGTCTTGTCAGAAACACTTATGTTCTTTCTTTGCTGCAGATTACCACGTGTTCTTTTTCTTTTTTTTTTTTTATCAAATAGCACAATTTTGCTTGGTATCAAAGGACTGATATCGACTTTTGTCGCTATTATGTCGTTAATGTTAGTGTACAATGAATTGGTGATATCAATGGTGGTGGTTTTCGTTTTCCCTATAAATTCAGTCTTTAAATATTTCATCGATCTTCGTTGAACCAAATCTCGGTATGACGTATCTAAGTACAAAAATTCCATAAACAAAACCCGTTTCGCTAAGACTTGATATGGCAATATCGCGACGGGAATATCCACTCTGGAATGTGTTACTTTCGCGCGGGTTGATTTTCTTTCTTATGTATTATTCAAATTAGCAGGTTAAATTGCGCGTGTATATCTGCCAGTACAGCAAGATAATCTCTCTTGTATGTTGTATTAAAGCAATTCCATACGCTTACTAAGGATAAGTAAAGTATTGCCAAAGCATAGTTGTGCCACTGAATCTCGTATGTATATAGATTAAAAAAATTCTACAAAAAACTTAAAACTACCATTTCCTCTAAGATGCGAAACCTATTACTATTATTATTATTTATTATTATTATTATTGATGTTACGGTACTAAATTGGGCGAACGTAAACTACTTGTGTTTCGTATCTCTGTACAATGTCTTTGTTTCTGCGTTTCTTCGTGTTCTTCGCATACGCGAGAGATAACATAAGATCTTCCTCACTGATACAGCTGCGTTCAGCTTGAGCGACTAACGCTCGTGTATTCTCAGTTACTTTATCAGTTTGTGTAAATAACGATGGGCTCAATTCCAGAATAGGATCAGAGTTTGTTGTAGTTGGCGACCTTTATAGAATATGCGACGTCGCACTCTATACATATTTGCTAATGTGAGGGCGCCCACCCCCCACATGGCCTACGCTCGCTCCATCTCACCACCGCTCGCGTACATCTGGAGAAGAGCCATGGACTCCTGCGCTTGTCGCTTTTCAGCCAAGAATCTACCTGAAGCTTCCTTCAGCTGCTCAAGGAAGTGTCTGTAACAAGATTGAAACAGAGAAATTAATGACGCTGCCCTAAGACAATCATTTGATCAAGTATCATAAGGTATCAATAGCAATGTCTTGATGGTAAAAAGTATGTTATATTAAATAACTGAGATAACTTCAAACTCTAATTAATTCGATCAGCTATTAATTTATGAAGTTTCAATTTATCAAGTACCCGTAGTACTTTGTTAAGATGAGTAAAATTATCATTAATTTTCAATTTTAATGATTAATGATTTTGTATTTATTGTCCGTTATTTGTTGTTGACACATTTGAAGAAAGATTAGACTAAAGACGAATCGCATAGTTAGAAAACTGATCGAATTAACTATATTAATCGAAGTGCGATCGAAGTCAGTCTAATTGTCCATTGCTTACCTGTCAGGCACTATGTCGGCTAAACTGTCAGGATCCATGTCACTGAGTAATTCCAAGTCGTTTCCTCCTAGGAGCGAGATATGCGACGGGTCGCCGTGCAGCGACGAGACCAGCGGCTCAATGGGTGTTCGCCGTCGTCGAATCTTGTCGATTCTTGAACCACCTTCCGCATTGTCTACATCGTCCACGATGTGGAAACGAGACGGTGTATTACTGCCCGCAGCGATCCATTTTTGATCACCGTGCAATATCATCAAGCTTGTATTCTTTTCTAACGTGGCAAAATACTCCTCATCGTCTACCTCTGTCCCTGTAACATTTATCAGCATGTAAAATTACCATCCCTATAAAAACAATATAATAAGGCTTTCATTTTATTCCGTTTTTTGAAGATATGTGTGAATGTGAAACGTTCATCCGTTTATATTCACTTTCAGAAAAACGTTTACACATATAATTAGCATATCCGTTTATTAAAAACGTTTTTCCGAATATATTGTTTTAATGTTATTTTATATAGATATTTTTTCTGTTTTTACTATACTGAAACGTTTTTACATTCAAAAAAATTTTCGATTTTTTTCAACCCATCACACTAAGAAGATTCCTTAATAAAGGGATAAACGTTTATTTAAAAAAAAACGTGAAAATATTCGGAAAGATATTTTTCATAGATGAATGTTAAATATGTTTCGTTTAAACGTGTAATAGCGAGCTCTTAAAACACGTATATTCGGAAAAACGTTTCTAATAAACGGATATATACTAATTATACGTGTTTCATTTAAACGTACAATAGCAAGCCCTACAATACAGTGATTGATCCTTATAACACGTGTTTCGCAACAAACCATTGTATACTTCCAATATTGAAGCGAGCTATTAGAATTAACAATTGCTATATATGTTTTGTCATATGAACGTTTCCTTACCATCCTGTTCAAGCACGATCGTCAGATCCGCATCCACGGGGATTGCCAATCGACTGCGTGCGATGTTAGTCAACTCTTTCAACGACGAGGCGGTGATGCCCTTTCTTCGCTCCCTAGTGTGATCAACTATCTTGTAAGGATTGCATCCTATTCCCTGCATGACTCCGGTTGTTTCTGACATCTTTCTTCTACACAATCGGTGAACGAGAACAGATTTCAATTCTGCTAATTGCTGACGATTAATTCAGTTCAGTTTCAGTTCAATATCACGTTACTGGGAATTTCTGGGAATCCCCGATGATAAGTGCAACCGTTTAAGTCAGAAAGGAATTATTCTTTAAGAGAGAACTGATTCCTGCTAAGGCCTGATTCTCGTTGCACATTAGTTGGTCCGTGTCTCGACGATGTGTCGGGAAAATTCGAGTGACCCGTTTGCCCGACGATGACAAAGGAATACGCCCTTACGTGTGAGAAATGTAACGAACACAATTACAATGAACACAGTGCGTACAAGCACTGTTTCGAATTTCTTTTAGCGTCAAAGAATAGCTCTCTTTGACGATTATATGCACCAGGTTGCAGTCGCGTATCGCTGTCAGACGATATTCTCCGAATAAAAAATTGTATCGCTCGAAAGAAGCAAACAGGTATGAAAGGGCAGTGCTGAAGATTGCGTTGGATTGACCTGGAGGATCAACGAAGACTTGAGCGAGACCTCTCCTTTTTTTTCTCCTTCAACAATTTACGCGGATAAAAAATTAATAGAAGGTGGAGACAGCGGCGATTGTGCGACGCGACGAAGACAGAAAGAATGAGAGTGAAGTGTATGTGATGCCTTGAGTGACTGAACTGACCGTGTGTCAACCCAACACTGGGTCAACGGTGCAACTACCCCTTCTATTTATACCCCCTGTAGACTCTCTAGCAGGTATATACGCGCAAAACGAGAGACACCCCGACACAGCATCTACCCCACCCACTTCTGCCTATCCATCCAACCCTCTGCCGTAGCACCCCTACGCGGAAATCAATAACCTACCCCACTCCAGTCACAGCCGCGCTCATTTTTTATTAGCGCCGACGAGAAATTTACAAAAATACTCCGGCACGACCGTCACCAGAGAGGACCGATGCAAAATACACGGATTGATGAGATAATTCACGACACGTGTCAATCGATCCACTTCTTTGAAAACTGAAGGAGATTGAAAATAAAAACCAATAAAAATGATTCTGCGAATCCGCGAGATTCAGATATATTGTTCTGATAATGTATGAAATTGGAACGGATATTTGCAATTTTATTCGAAGAATGAATATAGATAAAAATATAGAACTTACTATTTTGCGCTATTTTGAAACGTTTTAATATAAAAACTATACATGTGCCACGAAAGAACAGATAATAGAATACAATAGAGAATTTTAAGCACTTTTTATTATTTTAATAATAAATAACGGTATATAGTATACAGAATATTTAAACACAAAATTCATTACTATAATAAAATTAATTTTTTAATAAATTAAATTTTATATATATTGCATGTATATTTTAAACAATCATTAATCTAAGCTAATTAAATTTTATACAAATTTTTTATTAAAATTTTTTATTGTAACGTATACATATATATAATATATATACTTTTATTATTTATTATAATGTTACGAAGAAATGTGTGTGCAGAAATGTGTATGCAGAATGTAATATTAATTACTAAGACTACAAATTCGATTCTCAAGTATTTCAATCCGCAAGGAATTTTGAATTTAAGACACAGCACTGTAGTTATATTTAGATCAATGAGACTAGATGCTGTTTTAAGTTTAAAGTTAGCTCAGGCATAGCCCAGTTAGGGTTCCTCGGTGAGCTACATCAATTTATTCGAATGGAGTCAATCACGTTTGATTAAGATTTTGATAGAAAATTTGAATCAAGAATGCCGTCGAATGGAAGCAAAGAGGCCGACGACAGTCAGACATGGGAATTAGCAGAGAGGTGTCTATTACCCATTGCATTTTCACATGCAATTGCAGTCATCCTGGCAACTATATTAAACACCTTTGGGATCTCACAGACATCTAGCTTCGTACTCTTTTTGTTGCTATTGGTCATATCCGTAGGGTCTACATTGTTCTATCATAATCTAAAGGTAAGGTACTTGCATTGTATAACGCAAATCATTAATACTTTATTCATTTTTTTCCTAATAATTTTATATAAAAACTTTACTACAACTATATATAAAAAAACTCTGTAAACTATTCTGACCTTCAAAATTAAATTATTGCACGCCTATAATGAAAATCATATGTCCTCAACCTTTTATAATGTCATATTTGTTATTTGAAAGTTCAAAGGCCCTCTATATCGGAATTTTCATAGAATTTTATACAGGCCTGATCGAGACCTTTGACCTTTTTTTACAAACGTTGCATAATGCACCTGTTCTCATTACATACCATACTTCCGGCTTCATACGTTCTTTTTTTTTTGTACAAAGAACTTTGAGATCGTCATCGCCCGATCAATAGCTTTCAATAGATTATCAAAAGCATTATAAAGCTTCATTACATCAGATCATGATTCAATAAGTTATAAACACTATTTTCCTAACAGTCTACTTGATGCAACAGGTTACTGCAGCAGGAAAGGCAGTACTAATCACAGGTTGCGATTCACGGGTCGGATATGCTTTAGTTAAACAGCTAGATGATTTGGTAATTATATGTGAAATATATATTCTAGTATAATCAATTGAATAATTTAAAGACGTCTATGATTTCTCTTTTTTTAAGGGCTTCACGGTATTTGCTGGATTCAGTAATAAAGCCGAGAATGAAGATATCATGCAGAAGTTGAAAGACCACGCGTCTGGAAGATTGCACGTGCTACAATTAGATATTACCAGCGAACGCGATATACACTCGACTTTCCTTTACGTCAATGAAAACTTGCCTGACGGAGCTCCTGGTATATCGTCCTATCTCTTAAAGCTTCCTGAGATTATCGGTGTAACGGATTACTCCTACGTCATCGTTGCTACGTTATTTCAGGATTATGGGCACTCGTGCATGCTGCTGCTTGGGTGACTCTCGGAGAATGCGAGTGGGTGCCCCCATCTGTTCTCAAGCGAAGCATAGATATCAACTTCGTTGGCCTTGCACGTTTAACTCAGGTACTGTAAAACATTACAAAAAATGTCAGAATGTTCGCGCAATATTCTCTTTTCTTTCTTTGTAACAGGTATTTCTTCCTCTGGTTAGGAGGTCAAAGGGCCGAATCGTTCTTGTTAGTAGCCTTTTGGCACGGATACCGAGTCCTGTCCGAGGCATTTATTGTGCCCTTAAGGTAAATCCTCTTTGTTGCACGCGTAGTCAAGCGTGGCTTGTCTATTTGTATATATAATCATAAAACTGGAAGGACATTAATAAAGCTTGAGTAGATCAATAAAAGATTATAAATATATCTTATATAGGCTGCTGTAGAAGCTTGGGGATCGTGCCTAAGATTGGAGATGCGGAGATGGGGTGTCGACGTTGTGATCGTCGAAACTGGAGAATACGTCTCTGGTAATGCATGGCTGAAAGATAACACCGCGCTGCTCGAGCAAGCTAAAGACATGTGGACTCAATTGGATCCTCAAACTCGCAAGGAATACGGTCAGGAGCTATTTCAGGCAGAAATGCTGGCTCTAGAAAAGTACACCCAAGGACCAGAGGCTGATTTAACAGCAGTTACGAGAACCCTGATAGACGCTGTAGTAAAGACTTTCCCTATGCGGCGGTACACACCTGTGACACGCAGTGAAAGAATGCAGGCATTGTGCAATCATTACCTGCCAAAACCAATCTATGACATATTGTATACAAATTGAATATATCTATTGTATACATACTGACGATGAGAATATGATTAGGAAGATACAGTCTTCAGATAGATGATGATATAAGAATAAATCTGTTAGATGAAGCAGAGAAGCAAGAATTTTTTTTAGCAGATCACGTAATCATTTGAAGCACTGCCTATTCAAAGCACACAGCCGCAGATATTGTACAAATTTAATAAAGTTACTTTATGAAATTATAAAACTTACACTCTTCATGAAGCTCCGATTTCCAAGGTCCCCAAATAAAAACAAAGGATACTTTTTTTTAAGTTCTAATCTATTGGATTTTAACTTGATTGAGCATAAATATATAATACGTAGTGTTTTGTGTCCCTCAATATTTTTAAAATTAGTATGTCAGGGATATTTTAAAAATAAATAATTTAATGATTTTAAATAAATATTTTAAAAGTATAAGGTTAAATTATAGCGTTATATAGCAAAATTAGGTAACCAAAAAGCTACAATTGTAGTGCGCTAATTTGAATAATACAATAACTTTCGATCTTTATATAGACATTAAGAATTTCTGTATTATTCTCATATTTACATATTTAAATGACATTATGTATTTCTAACATATCGATTTCTTTTCAAGGTTAATAAATAACATTCGATAGACTGAACATTAAAAGACTTCTAATAAAAGATTAGAATATGAAAGATCTTTGTAGAAAATACAAAGAACCTGCATTAACAATTATTACATACCTATGACTGCCTATAATCTAAATGCAATTAGTTTTGCAGAAACAGAGAGAAACCTGAAAAAGGCTATCCCGCCATTTTCGCGTAAACATTCGGATATCGCCGTACACTAGCGGTATCAACATCAATTTTGTAAGTGATGTGAACTACGTATCACATTTTCAACACTGTTGATAAAATTGTAATATCGATAAATTTATATATAGACAAAAAAGTTGTGGACATTACCGACGGGATCATTGATATTGGTTACGTAGTTCAACGTCCACATTTTTTAGACATAGAGGCGCTTCAAAATAAGAGGTCTGTTCGCGTCTTGCACCTTTTGCACTCAGCATCTTCGCTTTCTCTTTTTTTTAACAGATAAATTTATATTTATCTCATTTTAGGTTGAAAAATTTATGGGAATTCAAGCAAAACGCGACATACCTAAAGACAGAGCTAGTTAAAATCCCGGGCGCCGGGCATGGCATGGCCACTCCAATAGGGGGCGACTCTAGCAAGCTCCACGAATGCTCCACGAATGCAAGCAAATTTGCAAAGTGCAAGAAATTGAAGGAAAACGAAACGTATATAAAAAAAACGCTTCTTCTTTTTCTTCCACGAGTTCCCGCGAAATCTCTCGAGAGTGTGACGGGATATTCGCGCGTCTCATTGTGAATTATCGATTCGGAGCTGTCTGGGAATCTCTCGAAAGTTTACTCTCAACCCAAACTCTACACGGGTGTGTGCATCGTCAATGGTAGCAACGCATGTCAATCGGTCGGACTTACCGGAACTTTAATCGCGAATATCATTTCTAAACATTTCCGAAGTCGGCGTGTGTTAGCCACGACAACGTCGACGTCAGAAATACTTCACAGAGACCTTTGCTCTGTTCTCCTGGTGAAGTTTTTTCCCTGTTCAAGTGTCATAATACAAAATGGCACTGCCAGCGAATTACAAGCAAGTCGCGATGGCTACCTCGAACATCGTAGCCTCCAACCGTAAGTAAAATAATGTTTATTCTCTTCCAGGCTTGAAATTGACAGTTAGCTTTGAAGTATGTATTTAAATTATATATTTGTTGTTTGCAGAACGCATGAGAGCATCTGGTGGAAGTTCGAGCAGTTCAACAAATAGTGTAAGTAGACAAACTTACGATGAAATATACTTGTATGAGTCTTGAGTTTAATCGAGGAAATCTGTTTAGAAAGATTCACAGAGCCCATTTGTACAAACCCCACATAGTCATCCAGGATTCACGCCTCAGAAAGTTGGAAAGAACACTAATGTATGTATCTCATTTTGTACAAAACTTAAAAATACAATTGTAATATAGATTACATAAAATATTATATCAATATATTAATTATTAAAGAGATTGATTATTTGTAAAATTTTATAATTTTTATAATTAGGCTGATTCTCGTATGCCAAAACCACCCAAGCCACCAGAGAAACCTCTTATGCCCTATATGAGATACAGCAGAAAGGTATGGGATCAGGTTAAAGCTCAGAATCCTGAGTTAAAGTTATGGGAGATTGGTAAGATTATTGGGCAAATGTGGAGAGATTTGCCAGAAGAGGATAAGACAGAATTTATTGAGGAGTACGAAGCTGAGAAGGTAGACAAAATGCATTCTACTATATTTTTATATACTTCTAAGAGTTATTGACTCATTCACACATTATTTAACATAGGTGGAATACGAAAAAAGTTTGAAAACTTACCACAACTCACCAGCATATCTAGCTTATATTGCAGCTAAAAATCGTGGCAAGTCTGGTAGGTATAACAAATGCAATTTTAAGACTCGTAGTAGAATCTATGATAGTTCAATAACTTCATAATATTTTGTATTTAAAATAGCATTGTGTGCTGCACAACAAAATAATGATGATCGAGAGAGTCATGAACGTTCATCAGGCAGTAGCAAAAGTCAAGCGGCTCAAGATAGAAGGATTGATATTTTACCAGCTGAAGATGAAGATGGTACATAAGTAATAGTGATTATAAATGTTTAATATATATTTTTATTACAATAGTACTTATTTTGAATTAATAGATCAAGACGATGGATATTCAGTGAAACATGTGGCATATTCGCGTTATACAAGAAATCATCGACTCATTAATGAGATTTTTAGTGACACAGTTGTCCCTGATGTTCGCTCTGTAGTCACTACTCAAAGAATGCAAGTTTTGCGTCGCCAAGTACAATCCCTAACTATGCATCAGGTAATTAATGTAATATATTTTATAATAATATCTAATTGAATATATTGAAATATATTTTGAATATTTCCAGAAAAAACTTGAAGCCGAATTGCAACAAATTGAAGAGAAATTTGAAGCCAAGAAACGTAAATTCATAGAAACTAGTGAAATATTTCAAGAAGAATTGAAAAAAGTATAAAATTTTTTTAAAGAGATTAATAATATTGCAGGAAACACAATAATAATAATTCTCTTTCAGCATTGCAAACCAGCGGTAGATGAGGAAACTTTTAACAAAATGGTAGAACGGCAGTATGATGTTCTAAGACGAGAAAGACTAAAAGGAACAGAAGAGAATCGTTCGGATGGACCAGCGTCTAGCGAATCTACTCCAAATTCCACTCCGACTCCAACTCCTGCATCACTTAATGATGAGAGCCAACCTGATGTAATAACATTAAATAACGCATAAATAGTTTACATAAATATTAACACGTTGTACAAAGAAATATTAATACCGTCTTATTTGTACAGGTCTCTGATAATGATTCGCTCGAGAAGAAATCTGGCAACGCCGAGAAACCCAATATTGAAATGAATAAGAAAATGTCACCTCCATATACCGATAATAAGATCGAACCACCATCAGCAGTGCAAGCAAATGCTAATCAACAACACCCTACTAACTCTGGGATGTATTGCAATAACATAATTAATCCGATCCAACAACATCCGCATCAGCAACAGACGCAAACCCCACCGATGCAACATCCGCCACCGCCACCGCCGCCTCAACACCAACCGATACCTCCTCAACAGCATCAACCTCCTCAGCAACATCAACCTCTTCCACCATTACAGCAGCATCAACCACCCCCACAGCCACCTCAGCAGCATCAGCCGCCACTACCCCAGCAGCATCAAGTACTTCCACAACCGCCACCATCACAGCCACCGCAATCTCAACAACCGCAACAACAGCAGCAGCAGCAACCACCACAACCCCAACTGCAGCCGCAACAACCACCGCTACCGCCGGTGATGCCGCCGCAACAACCGACTACAACAGCCGCAGCAGCGGCTGCAGTCGCGGCAGTAGTTGCGAGTGCAAATGCAACTGCAAATTCGGCTCCGCCAAACATGCCACCGGTGTCCACGCCTACGGTGCCCATTCAGCACAATCCCCACCAGCAAGAGATGTTGCCAAATCATTCGATGCCACCACATCAGAGTGCGCAAGGTACTCAGAGCACGCAAATTTTGCCGCCGCAGGGACCACATGCTCCACAAATGATGCCGCCTAATCAGGCTTACGGTCAGCAGTATCAGTCCGGGCCAGGCCCTCAACAACCGCAGAATGTTCCATTAGCTCCAAGACCGCCGCATCCCACTTACAGCTATTCTCAGCAACAACCGTATCACCAACCTTATCCGCAATACACTCATCCGTATTATCATCAGCCGTATTCGCAGTATCCCCATCCGATAAGTCGGCCACATGGTCATGGTCCACATAGTCCGCACAGTCCACATTACCATCCGCAGTCGCCTCATACAGTCGCTCCTGAAAGTAATAACGTTGGTGCCAACGTCGCAGGTGGCACAACGGCCGCCGTAGCTCCCGCACCTGGGCCAGATACCAACAATCCTCCGTATTCTGCACCCACAGGACACTGCGAGAGCGAACGTACCGGTCCGCCGGAGAATCAAGAGGGCCAGGTAGACGCTAAATCGGGATCTGTTTAAATATTTTTTATTTTACAAATGCTATTCTAGATTTGGAGATTTTCGTTTACACGATACATATATCTCTGTATCCTTGCGCCAGCAGAAATACTCGTAATTTTTTAATTTATATGATAAAAATATAATAATAAACTTGGTTTTATTATGACCTGTAACTGTGGACACAAAAATTGTCCAGAAATTGTTCCATATGAAATTATTACATGGCGAAGTAAAAATGGATAAAAGAACATTTGTATGTAAAATGATTCTTTGATTATATCCTGAATTCACAGTACATTCAGTCTCACTTCACTGGTTTCATTTGCCAAAGTCCATCATTCAAATAATGACAGTTTTCGATGCCTACTCCCTTATTCACCTTGGCACTATAAATTACAAATTAAATATATAGGAAAAGAGAGATCAAAAGCATAATAAATGCAAATTGAAAGCATATTGAAAAAAATATTTTCAACTTACATATCTTCTGTTGACAATGTTGTAATACCAACAGCTAATGCATGTTGCTTGCCCTCAGCCATGACAGCCTATGTTTTAAGTTAAGGATTTGTATCTTGTCGTCTCGAAAAAATAAAGTAACTATATTATAATTTTGGAGATTTGTATTATGTTGAAAAGGATACGACAACTGTTTTTTTATCCACAGTCATCATCTTTGCACCTTTTGACGTTAAACCAGGACACATTATGTTTGCGCCGCTAAGAACAAACCTAATGGCACCTTTATCTACTTGTTGCATTGGAAGGAAAAATGGATCTGAAAAAAATGTATGTATATCACAATAAAAAATTAAAACATTTTGTTCTCATTTGATCAACTAATGAGAAGGCTCACACTTGTGTAGTAATCTTAAAGTAGGCATCCATGGACCTTCACGTTGGCGAAAAAATAACAGGTCTCCTGCTGTATTCACTATGATCTCTATATGATCGTGGCTAATAAAAGAAAAAAAAAGTTAAATTACAAATAAATTTCATACATATATGTATCACAACTTACCATTTTACAATACGAAAAGCATCTTTCTTTGGTATTATAACATCTATATGACTCTCTAGATGAGGATACAACTCCAAGAGCTTTGCACGGATTCCTTTCTGTACAGACGACTTCAATTGCTGAACGCCAGAAACACTGTCCTTTTCATCGAATCTAAGAGGGGATGAATTTAATCAACATACAGCACAATTAATTAGCGAATATTTCAGTAATGTCCGAGTAATAATAAAAACTTGAATATTTCTGTTTATTAAATTGACTAAAACTGGTATTCTTGAAAAAACAAAATGCTGAGCACTTTCTATCATAAAATATATCCTACTGTTAAAAATGTCCTAATGTTAAAAATATTCTCCTTTTATGCTTATAATAAACAGCACATACTTCTTAAACATTTTCTTGATTTTCCGTAACACACCACTGTCTTAAGACCTTCTGAACAATACATTCAATTAGCCGGTCATTCACGACGAGATATTATTTCGTCCTAGACACGTTTTCTCAGTAATGTCTTGACTTTGTTAGACGTATGTATATCTTTTCCTAAAAATAAAAAATGCTTTTCATTTATACAAATTATTAACACATTTTCAGTTTTAAGCCTTTTCAAAAAATATTTTATTTTACCAGATTTGACAAAGAATTATACACAGCTTTCAGCGTTCCAAATTTCTTTCCCTTTCTAGACGTGTATGAAAAATTCGGCGAAATCAAGGTTAAGTCGGTCGTCGAACAGTCACACTCGCAACAGCTCACACATATCAACCAACACACGCGATTTTAAGACCCATTCAGGCATTCAGACGGATTGACGTGTTGCATATGTGCTACCTAATCCAGAGGCACATCGAACGCAAATGATTGGTCGATTTTATGAAAGCTTCAATCGATATATCGAAATCAACTTCTTTGAAAGAGCTTATTGAAATATGGAATTGTTTTTGAACTGTAATCAATTAAAGAAAGCTTTTCTGTAATCCTGGATTTTACGTACGTAATAATTTTGTCAATTTCTGAAATGTAAAAGGTAACTTCGATCAAATCCAATTAACTAAACATTTAATTAATTTTCAATTACACAACCGGAGCTTTAGACTTGATGAGCGCAAACTTTGTTCAGTCAATATTTGTTAACAGTAGGTGATGCAGGTCTCTAACTTGTATGCAATAATCTTTAAAAATAATGCTGTTGATTACTGTAAGGTAGATCTTTATTTTTATTTGTTACGTGTGTCCCGAACATAATATAAAAGATAAACAAATTTTCTTAAGTTATTTGGATCACGAAGATGTAGAGATTCTCAGTAAGTTTCTCAATGATAGTGGTGATGGAAATTTCATCAAAAAGCCGAAATATATATATACATATATATATATATATATATTGTAATAAAAAGTGCTTTTATATTAAAATCATACTTTCTTCTTTCAAAATCGGTAATTGTTTTTGTTTTTTGGTTTTTTAAGAGTTTTTTTATAAAGAGATGTTTTTTTTAGTAAAACGTTGTTTTACTCAAAATAATACTTCAACTTCATCCATTAAAATAATAATAATACTTTATGCAAACAATGGTTATGAAATAATTTATTCTCGATGTCTTTTTCTTAAAAACTTCTTTTTTAAAATTTCTATTTTTCCGTTTTTTTTTTTGTAAAGATATTTTCTGAACAGAGTATTGTTTTACGCATTTTGATAAAAAATGTTTTTTCACATTTTAGTCATAACTTTTAACATTAATATTAAAATCTTTTTTTTATTTATAAACATATATAAATTTCTTACAGTTTTCGACATTTAAATTAAAAAAAATAAATAAATAAAAC
>NW_017279439.1:37141-112253 GCF_001594065.2 Cyphomyrmex costatus | reverse complement strand
AACATAATATAAAAGATAAACAAATTTTCTTAAGTTATTTGGATCACGAAGATGTAGAGATTCTCAGTAAGTTTCTCAATGATAGTGGTGATGGAAATTTCATCAAAAAGCCGAAATATATATATACATATATATATATATATATATTGTAATAAAAAGTGCTTTTATATTAAAATCATACTTTCTTCTTTCAAAATCGGTAATTGTTTTTGTTTTTTGGTTTTTTAAGAGTTTTTTTATAAAGAGATGTTTTTTTTAGTAAAACGTTGTTTTACTCAAAATAATACTTCAACTTCATCCATTAAAATAATAATAATACTTTATGCAAACAATGGTTATGAAATAATTTATTCTCGATGTCTTTTTCTTAAAAACTTCTTTTTTAAAATTTCTATTTTTCCGTTTTTTTTTTTGTAAAGATATTTTCTGAACAGAGTATTGTTTTACGCATTTTGATAAAAAATGTTTTTTCACATTTTAGTCATAACTTTTAACATTAATATTAAAATCTTTTTTTTATTTATAAACATATATAAATTTCTTACAGTTTTCGACATTTAAATTAAAAAAAATAAATAAATAAAACCCATTGAAATTTGTAAAAAATACAATGAAAAAGAAGGCTTTGAGTCCAAAAGATTCGATCGTATAAAAAATGGATTTTGGATATATAGTTAAGGGTTTAATCGGCAAATCGAATCATACAATAGAATTTCTAATTATATAAGCTCCTTATTTCTAATCTAATTTTTTTCTTACAAGTTAAAATATTGATAATTTTATCTGTGCCAGGGAAACACTAAAGCTATTGATGAACTAATCGTTAATTACGTTTATATCGTTATCTTTAGATATTGTTATCTCTTAGGAAAACAAAAACATTAAGTTTTTTAAGCAGATTTTTTTTCTTGAAGAAAAGATGTTATAATATATAATTATACATAAATTTATATTAAATACTCGAGAGATTCTTTTATCTATAATAACACAGTCTTCCTTTTTTTCTCTCCAAGATTAATTTATTGAATTCTAAAGAATATAAATAACTTGAATTCGTATATAAATCGATCTTTTTCCATGTACTTCACATTCTCGTTTCGCAAGCAACATTCGAAGAATTAAGGGAAAAACAAATGTATGATGTTGCAAATGTAAAGCAGCGACAATGCGTTTTGCCATTTCGATTAATACTCTTTCTGGATAAAATCGCGGGGTAAATTCTTAATTCTTAAGGACTATTTTAGCGATATCAGAACTTCCAAGTAAGTAATACAAATGATCCTGCACGACATTTGAAATTTGAAAAGATATATCTACTATAGAACATGTTTATCAAGATCTTCCAAGATCCAGAATTCAAATAATTTATACTGCATTTTAAAATTATTTTTTCGCATTATGCAGTTGTAGTAAAAATACATCTAAATCAATGTACATTAACGACGTGTGTACGTCCGCATTAATGATGTTGTTCATAACAAATATAATTATTGTAACTCGTATATAAATATACGTATCTTCACAAGTACTTCACAAGTACTTCAAAACTAATTGATCATTTTGCATATCATCTAAGCGATCTAATGTACAGCGGCACAACCTTTCATGCGTATTGCTATAGAAATACCGGGTGCAAGGCATCAAAGTTTTAATTGTTTAAACAATTTCAGGTGTAATGACAAAAGCAATAATGCTGTACATCCCCCGTCACAATGATGACCTTCGCGAAATACGCTACAATGATTTTCTATTAATTGCGACATTCGGAGACAAGGATCCTAACGAAGGGGACAAAGAAAAAAAGGTAGAAAGGAAATAAAAAATTGATTAATCTGATATTTTAAAATAACCCGCTACAAATTGTCCTTTCATAACGGATCGTGGTATACATAAATGAAAGGTAAGCAGCACTCGGTAAATTCACTCATCTTACAATCTCAATATGTACACGCTTCTTCATCTAATAACAATAATCCTAAAATTATTTTCTATAATCATCAGTTACAGGTGTACGTAAGAATCAGTTGAATCGTATAAGTTGAACAAACAAATAGTCAAGTACGACGCCAGAGCTTCAATCTTCCGGAGCGGTTTGTTAACATCGCTTCCAGTAGTTTAGAAAAAACTAGCGACGATAGATGGAGATAGATAGATAGAGAGAGAGAGAAAGAAACAAATATTAAATTACGTATTATTTATTTCATACACCACTGAAATTTAAAAAATTACTCCATCTGATAACCGCGAATTTTTCTTTTTTTAATCTCTTTTATAAATGTCTTATCTATGCACGAATTAAAGTCAAGGGGATGAGAACGGGAGAAAAAAGGGGGGGACCTAGAGACCTAGAATAATTCGCGAATACTTACTATAAAAATCTTAATATCATTTGTTTTTTTTTTCCTGTATTGCTATTGTGCACAAAAATAATCAAAATCTCGTGATTTTTATACGGTAAAATGTGTGGATGACTGATAGTCGCCCTTTCGCTCATTGTTCTAGGTCTTCGGATGTGATGTAGAACACAAACTCTGTCGTTTGTACGCGTAGAGAATTTCCAAATTTTCGTAAAAAAACGAACAATTTGTCAGGATATCATGGATGTTAGTCACGAACTTGTATCTAACAACAAAACACACGCAACAATTTTGGTGAATAAATATGTAGAGCCATATCTTAATTACATAACAGATGATAATTTCAACAAATAATAGAAATTTTTTTAACTTCAAATCTTAAAATAGAAATTTAACAAATTCTGAAATCGCGATACCGATAAACTTTTTAAAAATAGCTATTGCAACACGATTGTACGGGAAGCTATTACGATTGCAAGGGAAACAGGAGAAAGGAAGAGGGAAAAGAGAAAACATATCTATCCAATGTCGTTTTTAAATGTATAAAGACGTACTTTGATATACGCGCCGAATAAATTAATTTTGTGGATTTTGAATGCAAACGCAGATTGCACCTTGGACGATCAACAATCAATATTTAGGCTGCTACGTTCGCTTAAGCATGTAAGAATAAAATCTTTTCTCATTTTTTTTTGTCTAAACATCAGATCTGTGGCATTATAGGGAATCTCATGAAGTTATAGATGCTGCCACTGGGTCGGCAACAGAGTGTTTGACGATTGCTCGAACGCCCGGGTGACGGTTTCGTGGATTCCGTGACCGAGCCATAAGCGGTGCAGCCGTTGGTACTTCTCGTGACAGAGATGCAATGGATTACCACGCCGTAAACCCTGATCCGTCTCGCCATACTCATCGAGATATGGCGGGCAAAGGAAAGAACCGCGATTAGGCGTGCGCAAGAAAAGGATCTCGCATTCACGTACACGCAGAAATATACCGACGCCGTAGCCGCATTTGTTCGCGTGGAACGTACACGCGCCTATCGATGTCTTGTTGAAGTCAATCTGGCAACAATAGCTCTGCGAGCACAGCATCTCGCCGCAGACTAAGCACATCGTCGGATTACGTGAGTCTTCCTGATCCCTGTTCGGACAAGTGAACTGGGATATCGAGTTGATGAGCTCGCTATAATCCTCCGGTAAATCTATCAGCTTGTTCACCTTCAATGGATCCTTGATAATCGTCACCTTCCTTTCGCCCAACATGTGATTCCAGATGGTAGAATGTCTTCGCCATACAGCCATCAATTTCAGGGAGACCTCTAGATGAGAGTTGATCAAAGCGTCGCAGGTAGTGGGTAATCCCAGGTACTGGCAGAGTTTTTCGTATGTATCACCGTGCACCTCCGTCAATTCGCTTGGCGGCGGAACGTCGGTCACATAATGAAAGTAAATAGCGCAGCATCGGAGGAAAGGTCGACAAGCGGATTCCACTCGTCGCCATACGTCGCTAGCTTTCTGCTTGTCATAATGCACACCCAGAATATGGAACAGAGCAAAGTCCATTTTGGTTTCGATATTTTCATCTTCGTTATCATCGTCCTCCGTCTCGTTACTATCTAGCTCCATCGCGTCGGCGAAGTCAGATGTATACAGAATTTTTGCTATGTGAGACAGGAACACGAGCTTGAGCACATGCGAGTCAAACACATCGCCCGTAATGATAGGCGGCGGATTTGAGACAGCGTTTTCCTTTGTATGAAATATGCTCGGTAACGAGTTAATAAGCGGTACTAGTATGCCGAATGGATCGATATCGAAGATGCTTGGTCCAGTGGACGGTGCCTCTAACAACATCGTCAACAATGACGCTGCATAACTTCTGATTTGATCGCGCTGTGACCAGAGATTTGCACGATTCGAGAAACTCGCACCTAAGAGGGCTGACAATCTCACCAGGCTACTTATACTATTGCTTTGTCGGGCGGTCATGGAACCCAGCAATGGTTTTTCCGTATCCCGCAACAGAAACTCTATCGCATGGATCGTGTATGATACTGACTTCCAGGCTAACAAAGGCAGCTTTGAATCGCTATCGATACTACCGAATCCTTTGTATGTAGTTTTTGCAAAAAGTGAAGCGTACATGTGGATCATGGTCTCCATCCTTCGCGCGAGGTGTGGTCCGTATCGCGAATACTGCGAATAAAATAGTTCCCAAGCAGATCCAATTTGTTGACGAAGAACTACCATAGGATTGACTATTCTTTCACCCTCCAATGTATCCTCGTCCTTCTCTACGACCTTGCCAAATTTCCTGTTCGGTTTGCACTCTAGCGTGAGCGCCATTACCTTCAGCCACGTCTCGAAATTGATATTCGGTTGAGGTTCCAGAGATGGTTGCAATATTCCTAAGGGTGGTACAAGCAGGAGAACTGTGTTGCTGAGACACTCACATAGCGGGCAAAGATACTCATGGTTCTCTGCGTCAAAACTAGCCTGTTGCCGTGATCTATAAGGTCGCCGGTTCTCCTTAGCGAGCACGTTGTCGACGTAATCTTGCCAGCAGCGAGCGTGCATCACATGGCCACATGTGCTCGTGTGCGGTGATACGCCCAATTTCGCTGATAGATACAACGGATCGGGCTCTTGATAGTCATCACGATATTGACACAACACGGTGGATTGCTGAACAAATGCAGCCAACACCATTGCCGAACCAGTTTCCGTTATGGTCTGATCCTCTTGGCACAGAATGCAAGTGTACATTTTCTGTTCGCACGTCCTACTAGTCTGATGAAGACCAACGGCAATACCTCCCCGAGAAGAGGCCTCCGTTAAATCCATGGCGGAGCCGCAATCAGAATTTGCTGTTTTGGCTTCCACAGTTATTACATCGAACAAGGTAGCATTCTTCTTCATGAAATGCTTTTGCATAGCTGCCATTTGTGCCATGATCTTCGCACGTTTCTGAGCTGCCATTTTCGTTCGCCATTCCTTATCCGTTTTCTTATTGGTATTAGTATCTGTATCGCCTGTTTGTTGTTGGTGCTGCTCAAACTGAAGAGGCGCCGGACTGGCCTCTTTTCCAGACATACTGGCGACTTGACGATATTTGGCTAAAACCCATATGAGTAGATCCTTGTGAGCATCCATGCGCGGACTGCTGGTCAGATTTTCCAGCAATTTGTAAATCTTCCATTTCACTGCTCGTTCGGTAAACGCAAGGAAAGGATAGTAGCCGGATTCCTGTTCTTGTAATGCATAGCCGATCAGATATAGTACCTTGTGCACCTGTGGCTCGGAGAAGCTCCTAGCTATGAAATTAAGTGCACGTTCCAGAACAGTCTGCATGATGTGAAGCATGACGTCACATTGCAACAGATTCGCCACCAAACTGAACGATTCCATTAATCTAGGCAGCTTCGGCGGTGGACAACATTCTAGCTCTCCTTGAGCTTTTCGGCGCTTTCGTTGAATCTCCTCGGATTTGCTGTGCTCTTCTTTCGTATAATGATAAAAGAACACATTGTATTCTGAATAAAATTGTGGATTGAGTTCATACACACCCTTCGCCGACATATCCAGTGGTTTCTTGAATGTCGCTACTTCGTGTATTACTCTTTCCAACTCAATTTGAACATTGTGCATAACGTCCTCCGGTAAAGTCTTGCTCAACTCCGAGTGCGAGAGAGATTTTATGCACAGCTGTTGTATAATTTCCTTCTTGAGACGATCATCTGCGGTCACTTGACCAACTCCGGGAACGTATCTCTCGCCGATGATCGTGATGAGCAAGCCCAAAAATTCTTCTACTAGATTGATCGTCTGCCGCATACTATCCTCCTCTGGATTTTTTAAGGCATTCACCTCAAAATCTGATTGTACCCAGTTAAGGAGATTAAATCTGTTTAGAACATGAATCAAAAATTCGTTGCTTTCTATTAGCGACGCGCCAACCTGCAATAAAACGATATCTCGGTCCAACATTTCGCTACGGCATTTAACATTGTGATAAAAATACAGTTGATTCAGCAAAGAGTAACCGTTCCGCCGCCACATGCCCGCGTGCACCTGCGAAATCATGGCCTGTGCCGTCAGTACAGGATCGATGATCTGTTCAGGAGTCGGTTTTTGATTGCTATTATTAGAAGTGCTATTACTAGTATTAAATGACTGAAAGTCAGATGAATGAAAGTGTAAATTGTATTTTTCCAGATGCAAGAATAGACCGGCGAGAAATCTCGAGAGCGGTAGATGGATAGAAACTGGTTCGGATGCCACATCGTATTGCAGGCACGTTGCACTATGATCCGCTAGCTCTCGTACCTGGCTTGTCTGCTGCTCGTTTGCCAGCTGTTTATGTAGGTATCTCAGAAGTGATCCAAAGCACTTGATCAGTACAACTCGGTCTGAACCGCACCACTCCAAAGCCAACGTAATGATCGGTGATAGTTTTATGTGCAGATTAAACGCTGACTCCCATTCCGGCTCGTATTCCATATGTTGTCCGACTTGTCGAAGTACTGCGTCCATACACTGCATGTTGGAAAAGAGATCGTATAGCTTCGAAAGACCGTGCAAGAAGCCATGTCTCAGATCATCCGTCCATTCTTCTGGTTTTGCACTCAGCAAGTACCGAAGATCATAAAGTATGAACTGTGCCCGCTTGAAGTTGTGGTGTGGCATGTTTCTCTCAAACTCGAATTTTCCAGCAGCGTTACATCGCCGAGAGCTCTCAGACATAAACGTGTTTAATAGGATAAACACAGCCTCGTGCTTTGCGATAAGCAAATGCGCCAAGGTGGGCACGGTGAACAACTGAACAGAGAGCGAAACGATCGAGAACGAATGATCATGATCGTCCTTTATGAAATCCTTCATAACATTTCCGTAATAATTAGTAAATACAACAGAGAGCGCTTTTTTACTCTCATATTCCATGAGCATTCCATATATGAATAACCTGTGCCATGCTGTTCTGGCGGATTTCCACAGTTGCGAATCTCTCGTGAGTATGCTTTGAACAACTGAATGATCATCAACTAATTTCGTATTAAGAGCAATGTTGCTAAATAGGATGCGGAAACCCTCGCAATGACTTATGAATTGTTGCAACCATTTGAGCAGTCTTATAGTAAACGCCTGATGGGCGACTACATAACCATGGATGACGGCTACCTTGAGTGGTCGATCGCTATGCCTATACGTGAATTTCTCGACCTCCTCTTTTAAATCATTACATTGTTTAAATTCTGAGCATCTTATCACGGTTCTACCCTCTCTATCAACACTTGTCACATATTCAACAGCCTCTTTCTGTGAACATTTGAGTACGCGAATGAGCATGTTTATCACTTGATCAAAGGTATGATGCTCATCATTGAAGAGTACAGTGCAGTAATTATTTAAAAAATCCAATTGGTCAAACGCATATAGGTAAGATGCTGATGCTACTTCTTTAATATCGAGACTCGGCGGTACCGATGTAAGTGACTTCAGAGTCAGTAGATCATAACAGTATGCCAATAATGCCTCAAAAGTCACTACTGCTCTCTCTGCGATATCACCAGGTAGCTTATTACCAGGAGACTCCTTCGTCAGTGTTCCTACAATATGTGTCTCACAGAATGGCTCCTTTTTCCAGGCTTCTGTGTCGCCGCAATCGCAGCATCCACCTCCATTTGACGTACCCATTTTATACTTATGGTTTCGATGAGCTGACTGCTTGAAACAGTCGACGCAGAGAACGCACGTAGAGTCCATACCACACTCCCTGCAACTGTAGGTTGGTTCACCCATCTTAAACATTCTGCCACATATGGTTGGTGGATTGTCCATCTTAGCAAGCTCCTTGAGAATCAACTGTGGATCACCACCACATATAAATTCCTCCAAGGGTCTCAGAAACATTCTGTTTACCATGTCTTCATCGATAACCCATTCTAGACAATTGCCGTTAAGTTCTGGACTATATATTTTTGGCACCCAAAGTCGCCAGTATTCTTTAAAGTTTATATATGTTAACACTCCCTTATTTATCTTCTCCATCCACACATCTACACATCGTTTGTTCGTATCCGGGAATACAGGTCGCAACTCAACAAGATTTATCTCTTCAAGAACCAAAGGTAGGTGCTGGTTTTCTTCTGTACTTTCATTCATTTTGTCTTATTTAAATTTACCACGTAATGTATACTGAAACAGTAAGCACAAGAGAAAACAATGATTTATAAAGAAAAATCATCTGCCAGAGGAAAAAGATAAATTTACATAAAAAATATATAAGTACTAACCAGTAAGACATATATAATATAAATAATTGTAGATACAATCCAGGCAATTACACATCTTAATGCATCTTTATATAGCTGATTTGATATTCTTCAATGTTTTATCATTAGATCATTGCAGTACATGGCTACAATTTCAATAGCCTTGAGTCTTTAGCTTCATCAGAGGTTCACAGATAAGTACTCTTGTGGAAAATTCCTATTATATATATTGCACATATATCACCAT
The DNA here is from genome assembly GCF_001594065.2 of Cyphomyrmex costatus. Classification (NCBI taxonomy): domain Eukaryota; kingdom Metazoa; phylum Arthropoda; class Insecta; order Hymenoptera; family Formicidae; genus Cyphomyrmex; species Cyphomyrmex costatus. The sequence goes on along the minus strand of NW_017279439.1, from coordinate 103,375 downwards.
CTTCAGCAACTCACGGAATCTGAAATCACAGCCACTCATAAGCTCATGTGCCAAACTCAATTTAAATATGGTGCCTACACTTTTAAATATTGCCAGAATATTCGTCGTAAACTTAACGTTTCCCTATATATAGCTACACATATATACATATGTATACATAACACAAAGGAAAGACGAGATCCAGAGCCAAAAGCGCGATGACACGGATCGTAACGCACATCACTGTACTGCGTTGCAAGCATCTCGTGTGTGTGTGTGCGCGTGTGTGTGTGTGTATAGCATGTATGTGTGTGTGTGTGTGTATGTATGTGTGTGTTAGAGCAATATATCTCACGGATTAGTCAACGCTGAACAAGGTGAGGGCAGAGTTCTTCTTTTTTGAATATCAAGCGAAAAACTTTTCGAGGCAGCTATTTTTGTCGACGGGACACTCACTGTTGTCGACGAGCGGGTCAAGGTTAATAAAAGGCGTTCAGATTGCAGACTCTTTGTTCCCTCCGCGACCGATCAGTTTCGCACCACCACCCGCAATGACAACGATGACAACGACGTTTCGCAAACCTGCGTCGACGTTGTCTAAATGTGGCCAGACGTTGTAAAGTCCGAATGTCAATCTCACGAAACTGCACTCTATGTAGCGCGCGTGGCCGGGAACGTTGACATTTCGCAGCGAAATGAGACGAACGATTATCCTGCGCACAGCTGCTCGAACGGTGATGCTCCAAAATGGCTCGTGACGATTCTCTATTTTCCTTGGTTTCCAGGGAATTTCGAAAAGTTGTCATTTAAATTCAAGCAGAGAGAAATCTGAGAGAGGACATGAGGACCTTTTTCTTGTAACTGCAAAATGCATTACGCACTATCGCCCTCTGAAGAAATGGACGTCAACTATAACAAAATCCATCTTTTATGGCGCTCTTGATGGAAATTCTTCTTTTTGTATGAGTTGGCCCAGTCATATCCAAGGCCTGTTGTGTTTCCAGCTTAAAGCTACATTATTACAATTGATAGAAATTGTACTCGAGGATTAAAAAAAATGATGACTAATTAAATCTTATAAATCATCCATCTTCAAGTGATGTTTATTATCCAACAAGAGACACAGAGGTATTGTTCGTTTTGTCTCTTGGGAGCTGCTCGGAGTTGCTCCGAACGAACCCAGTGTACTTGGATGTGATTCATTTAATGTTGTAAATACCTCGAAACATTCTTTTATTGATCAATACGTAAAATTCTTTCTTCTGATTGATCAACAAAGCATTTGCAGCATTAAATGAATTGTATCCAAGTATGCTGGGTTCGTTCGGAGCAGAGATCGGAGCGACTCCGAGCAGCTCCCGAGAGACAAAACGAACAATACTAGAAGTTACACCGGTGTGAAGCCTTGTGTCCACGATGCTAGAAATCGGTCCGAGATCTCGGATGAAGAAAGAATTAACAAATCACATTTGAACAATTTGGTCACATGACCAATGTAATTTGTCAATTTTTCCTTTATTCGAGATCTCGGACCGATTTCTAGTATCGTGGACACAAGGCTTGTCGTTCGCTAATGTTAAATAAAGATAAGGTAATTACTGTGACGTAGATGGAAAGCAACCGATGAAAATGAAGATGAAGCAGTGAATTTATATGTGGCTCCTAAATACCGGCGACGGCCATGTTGGAATTGTGACGTCATAGGCGAGAAAAACACATTAATTTTTCTTGCGTCCCATTTTTTAATAAAGACAATTTGGATAAATTTAAAAGGCGATATCGCACAAAAACACTTGTGAAAATTGCCGGAAACTGTCCTTTCCTCTTCTGATAGTCAGTAAATGGTCGTAAAAGGACACGTAAAATGAGCCTATTCTCGGGCAGAATCACACAGTTTAACAGCTGATGAAACGAGTGAAATATACGCTTTTACGTATAAAATTTCACGATAACTGCAGTTTCCGGCAATTTTTAGGACTTTCACGAGTACGAGGGAAGTCACATTTTCACAAATAAGCAAATATTGACGAAATGGCACGCAAGAAAAATTTTGTCGTCAAAACATCACTTTTTCACGCCTATTAGTTCAGACTTTTACCATGGCGAGGCGCTATACACACACACAAGCATGAACCCATGTCTGTGCGCTCCCCTTCTACCCGAAAATGAGCACACGGACATGAGCTTGCAATTGTGTGTATAACCAGTAGCGTACTACCAGTTTTGCTAGCCACTGACTGATTCGGTGTCGCTACCCATCAACACGGAGTTCTTGACTGAGTATTCAGGAGCCTTAAGCAAAAAGAGAAAAAAAATAAACAAAAGACCACGTGTTGAAGGCTTTGTAGAAAGAATTATCCCAGATTATACGGCAAAAGAATTCAAAACACATTTTCAGTATGTTGTATTTATTATTTCTATTAAATTAATTTTTAGCGATTTATTTCTATCAGAAGCGCCGTAAAAAGATGGATATTGTTGTGTAATTGACATTCACTTCTTTAGAAGGCGGTAGTGCGTGGAGCATTTTACGGTTACAAGAAAAAGGGTTCTCGTGTCCTGTCTCAAGTTTCTTTCTCTCTGGTTCAATTTGCTACCCTTTTCGCAAAAAAGTAGGTAACCGAAATGACCATTTCCCAAATTCCCTAGAAACAGGGTAGAAAATCCTGCACAGTTGCTCTCCCGTCGACGACGTTGTTCTCGCTCGTGGTGGGTTTTCTCTACAGTTCTCTACATTATCCGAATATTGTCGCAGTGAAACCGTCGCGATCGAAATTCCTAATATGGCCAGTGAGAAAAAACCGGCGAAGACGCCGTCAAAACGAGAGAAAACCGCCGAAGAAATACTGACGGAGTTCCAGTCGCTCCGAAATGAGCAGAGAATGCTGGCAAACAAACTGTCCGAGATGGAAATGGAATTGAACGAACACAAGTATGAGTTTACCTAACCTATACGCCTTGCCTTTTTCCCTCTTTACAATCAAAAACGCTCCTGTGAACACGAGGAGACCTTGAGTTTTTTTAACTTTGCGAAATTTGATCGACAATGAGAGATGAGGGCCGTCTAGTACAATAATATATGAGTCATTGCCATCTCACTAATCCAACTGACATTTTAGAATCGTTATTGACACGTTAAAGAACGTGGATCCCAAGAGGAAGTGCTACAGGATGATCGGTGGACTTCTGTGCGAACGCACAGTGGAAGATGTGATGCCTGCTCTGGTAACGAACAAAGAACAGGTGTGACTTATGCCGACATTATTGTCTCCTTTTGGAGCTAACTGTTGGATGCATGCGTACACATGATAACATTTAAATGTGTTGTTTTCAGTTGATGAAAGTGATAGACGCTTTAAACGACCAAGTGACAAAAAAAGGAATCGAGATAAACGAGTACAAGGAAAAGCACAACATCAGAATCAGAGGACAGGATGATTTGCAGCAGCAAGAAGAGGACAACAACAATAAAGAAGACAAGAGAAAGGCGATTGTTGTGAATCCTATTGAGATTTAAGCGTATTAATTATAAGTTTTTTAAATTCTACATATTTTAAGGCATATTGAAATGTGCGTGAATCCTTGGTTGGATAAGTACTTGACTTTTGAGTTCACTTTTAAATTAGCTTCCATGTTTATTTATTGTGCTGTCTTGCATATGCCGCACTGCTTTGTGACGTCATATAGCTAGGCGTTTGTTTCACAAGTGTATTCAACCAAAAAAAAATTTTAATGTTATAAAAATTAGGTTCTTACAATTCTCTGCAATTAGGTCTCTTGACTACTTGTATCTTTGCATCAAAAGTCAAATAATAACATAACGTTCATACATTTGTCCACTGTAATCAGCTTCAAGTATTTTTTTACATATTTTTAAATTATATGTTTGCATACCTTTTTTAATTTGTGTGGAAAGAAGATTTTATGTATATATAGGTATATAGATATAAGTTGAAAAAAATATAAATAGCGAGAGCAAGAGTGCAGCTAGAATAGATGGAATAAGAAAAGCCTATCAGAAACCAATGTATACCAATGTATCCGATTTCTGATAGGTTGAGATTTCTTATTCCTTCTATAGCTGAATCTCAATTTCGAAAAAAAAAAACCGAGGAAGCAGTGACACGTTAAAAAATTTTGATATGAAAATTACCCATCGAGGCACGAATGGTGAAAAGGTTAAAACCGCCATATTAATTCCCGCGGAGTTGTCCAATCGCGCGAAACATCGTATAGGGAATTGTAACGGCACTTGCCACGCGCGCGAGAGGGATTTTTATCGCGATCGCAGTGTTATGTATGTACACATGCAGGGAAAGGGAATTGGGCGAGAAACACGCGAACTCTTATTTTTCCGCTTCGGGGACGACGCTCCAGGATTTGTCCGCACACTCTGCACCAGACGGGCGAGCGATTGCGGAATCCTGGTGCGATGTGGCCCGCATCACGTCTTGTTTCACGCTAATCTAAGGTTTCGTCATCACCTCCTGTCGACCGGTAGATTCACACGAGACCGTCTGTGCATGTCCATTGGCGTATAATCCTGCAAATCCTAGTGGACGTACACGTCGAGAGTCTGTGATGGCGGCGTTGTTAAAGGTTAGTGGACATTGAATAAACAAATTGCTGCGAAAAAAAAGACACGATATCGTTCTTGAGGACTTCATGCGATGATCGGCGTTATCTTGCTACAAAATCAAGATAATAGGCGCGTCCCGACCATGCGAAATTACACGATTGATATTCAAATCTCTGATATTGCGATTCGAAAGATTCTTTTTTGTTTATTACAATGACGATTCAGCTTAGGCTGTATTTAGATTCCTACTTGTGTGTCTTATTTAGGTATTATTTTATTCTTGTTTACTGAATGTTAAGCAAGCATAATATGATATTTGTAAGGAACACATGTTGTATTCTCCCTATCATATTATCTGAGTACCTGAGTAGGAATCTGAATACTTTTTGATGATTAATTAATTTTTTGCTGGACATCAAGCATTCTCATGATCTTGTATTTCCTAATCCTATAATTTATCTCTAATTCTACATTTTAATCACTTATCTGATATACACTATTAATATTTAGGATAGGACACAATTCACATTTGAGGATAAATGGCCATACATGCGTCCAATCATACTAAAACTGCTCAAGCAAGAGACAGTGACTCAACTCGAATGGCAGGATTTGTTTTACTCCGTTCATGTATGCCTGTGGGATGACAAAGGGCCACCTAAGTTACGTGATGCTTTGCAGGAGGATATAATGAATTTTATAAAACAAGCTCAACTGGTAAGAGAATGGAGTTTATTTATAAGCCAAAATCAAGATTGTATCTTTAATATCTTTTTTATATATTGGAGGAAAAGTCTATGGTTTTTGTTAGCTTAATACTATATATACAATATCTTTGTCAAAATTAACAAAATTTAAATTTAAAAAAATGGTTTTAAAGCTTGAAATCTTTACTTTTAAAAGGTTTTTATAATTTTTTAGTATATGTAAATTTGATCATTTTTATATACATATAGAAAACTACGAGCTGGAAAAAGGAAAATTTTTCTTCTCACTTTGTAGATCTATCATATATGTATACAAAAAAAATTTGCGAAAATTTTCGAGTATTCGTTGTGAAAGCTTGAAGCTTTCCCCACGAAATTATTTTTTTTTAATGTTTCTACAATTTTTTTGTTCCTGAGTTCGCAAGTTAAGTAAAGGAACATTTTGATTTTACTTAACTCCGTTAAAAATTATCGTACCGCAATTAAAAAATCAGATTCTTAAAACTAAAACTCTGCTCTCTCAAATAGTATAATTGCCAATTTTTTAAATGTACAATTTTTTGAACTAATAAAATACCATAGAACTTTTCTTCCAACCAAAATTATAATGAAATAAGCGAATATAATACAAAGTTTTGTAAATTTGTGTAGAGAGTTTTAGCACATCAAGAGGAACAAGCATTATTGAAAGCATACATCGCTGAATGGAGAAAGTTTTTTACCCAATGTAATTATTTACCAACACCGTTTAGGCAACTAGAAACGTATCTTGCTGGAAAAACTAGTTCTAGCACACAGAAGAAGAATCAGCCTGATGACATTGTTAGAAAGGTAAAAGAATTAAATGCATTTTGTATATAATACAATTAATATTTTATAATATTATATAATCTTATTTCTCTCTGTTATGTAGCTAATGTTGGACAGTTGGAACCAAAGTATATTCAATGAAATAAAACAAAAACTTCAAGACGCAGCCATGAGATTGGTACGAGCTGAAAGAAACGGCGAGGCATTTGATTCTCAACTTGTTATAGGTGTCAGAGAATCTTATGGTAATAAATGAAACATTCATAAATTTTTGTGTACCGCAAATTTTTTTTATTAATAACATTGGTTATCAATAATGCTCTAGTGAATTTGTGTTCAAATCCAACGGATAAACTTCAAATATATAGAGAAAATTTTGAAGCGGCGTATATACAAGCCACTGAAGCATTTTACTGGATAAAAGCTCCAGAATATCTATCTATGCACGGTGTCGAAAATTATATGCGTTACGCCGATTTGAAGTTGAGAGAAGAGGAGGCACGTGCTCAAAAGTATTTGGAACCGAATACCGCGAGTATGCAACGACTAACGGATTGTTGCGTGAAAGTGTTAGTTGCAACTTTTAAGCCAGCGATACTCGCTGAATGTCCACGGATGATTCAACATGATCAAACTGACAGTAAGTAATCAAAATTTACAATATAATTTTTAATTTTGTTTAGTTTACGGTTAATTTTGCAATGCTATTTCCATGATTGGTACTTATTAACATAAATAAATAATTGTAGAACTTCGCCTCATGCTGAAATTAATGGACAGAGTGCCTGAAGGCGTCAATCCTATGTTGAGAAATTTGGAAGAACATATCGCGAGTGCAGGTTTAGCGGATATGATGGCAGCTGTAGATGTTATCACTCAAGATTCTGAGAAATACGTGGAAAGACTGTTAGATCTTTTCCATAGATTTTCCACACTTGTTAAAGAGGCATTCGATGATGATCCACGGTTTCTTACAGCACGAGATAAAGCTTATAAGCTAGTTGTGAATGATGCCACGGTATTTAAGTTAGATTTGTCTACTCGGCAGGGCTCTGGAATCTGTTGCGCGTCCATTTTAAATAATAGACCTATTACTAATAATAATGGACTAGCTGAATCGAAGTGTCCAGAACTCTTAGCAAATTTCTGTGATATGCTTCTTAGAAAAACACCACTCAGTAAAAAACTAACTACTGATGAAATCGAAAATAAACTGAAGGATGTGGTCAGTATACACAATGATATAACTATATTCGTATAAGTTAAAAATAAAAAATCTTTTCTGAGAAATTTATTCTATCTCACGTTTTTTATTTTAGTTGTTGGTGTTAAAATATGTTCAAAATAAGGACGTATTTATGCGTTATCATAAGGCGCACTTAACTAGACGATTAATATTAGATACGACAACGGATTCGGAAAAAGAAGAAAATATGGTAGATATGCTTCGTGAAGTTGGCATGCCTGCGGATTTTGTTAATAAATTAGCCCGTATGTTCCAAGATATTAAAGTATCTCAGGATCTGAATCAACAATTTAAGGAACAATGTCGAGCTGCTATTGCAGATAGCATAAATATTAAGGTATTATACATGCTGTTTCTTGATAAATATACATGTTCTCATTTAAGATTGGTATTAAAAAGAAATAGAAAAGATATTAATGATATAAAAAGAGAATATTACTGTATTTTTTTGTAGATTCTTAATGCAGGTGCATGGGCCAGGGGTAGCGAACGCGTCACCGTAAGTTTGCCACTACAACTGGAAGACTATATTCCGGAAGTTGAAGAGTTTTATAAAAAAAAGCATAGTGGAAGGAAATTGCAATGGCATCATCACATGTCGAACGGCACGGTACTTTACAATTCTATCCGTGTTCAGTATTCCAAAAAAATCCAAAATATGTTAATCTTAATACATATTTTATATGTAAATGTTTCAGATAACATTTGCAAATAAAGTGGGACGATTTGATATAGATGTAACAACCTTTCAAATGGCAGTATTGTTTGCCTGGAATCAACGACCCAACGAAAAGATCTCTTACGAGAACCTCCGGTTGGCTACCGAGCTTCCGGATCCCGAGCTGAGACGGACTCTGTGGTCTTTGTGTGCCTTCCCGAAGTTAAAACGGCAACTTCTTTTGGTGGAACCGCATGCTGCTACTCCGAAAGATTTTGCGAACGATACGAGATTTTGGGTTAATCAAGAATTTGCTATTGTGTTAGTATTTATTTCTTATGTTGATAAAAAATATTTTAAATTATAAATATAAATACGTGTTGAATATTTAATTTATTTGGTTTCATCTCGTTTGTTTTTTCAAATTTAATATTAATGAGTAATAATACATTTTATTCTGAAAATAACATTAATTATTGTAATTAATTGCGATGTTTCTATTGGCGATTTTATAGTAAAAATGGCAAGATGCAAAAGCGAGGAAAAATCAATTTAATAGGACGTCTTCAATTATCAACAGAACGTAGCAGAGAAGAGGATAATCATTGCATTGTACAACTCAGAATATTACGGGTTCAGGTATGAACTTTATACTAAATAAAGCAATATAATATAACACATAACAAAATATAATTGATATTTATTCAGTTTAATTGATTATGAATAATTCTTACATATCTTTTGTGTTGTGATTATAGGAAGCTATCATCACGATCCTAAAGATGCGCAAGATGATCACTAATGCGCAATTACAGACCCAACTAGTGGATATATTGAAAAATATGTTCTTGCCGAGTAAAAAGATGATAAAGGAACAGATCGAATGGCTCATTGAACAAAAATATATTAAGAGACACGAGGATGACATTAATACATTTGTGTATATGGCATAACACGGGATTATATATACTTGCGAGATTGTTCAAACTGTATGGCTAATATTATATTTTTATAAAAAAAATGGATTTAGTTTTCTCATGTGTGAGGATACATTTGAGTCCGTCGCATTGCGCGATTATGTTTCATCTGTTTTCTTACAGTGCAGTGGAAAGAAAGAAAGGACGATATACTATTGCATTAAAACTTGAGATACGAAGTCGATAGGACAAGTTGCAATTACCTCCACCCAACAATTGCCGATTTATTATACGTGTGAATAAAGTGAAATGTATAGAAAACTGGAAAAATGTCGCAATAATAATAAGACCGATGTACAATATCGCATCATAATGAAACTAGCATTTATCGTTTATTTTGGCATTGATTTATATTAATTTGAATAGAGAAGAGAAAGTGGGTTAAATTAAAAGGAGAATTATATATGTATATACATACATCGATGACATTACCATTATTTTAATCGTTTATACTTCGCTAAAAAGATTTTCCTGAAACGTTTTTATATTTTTTCCTCGAATCTACTTGTATGAATATACAAGCTGAATATAACTAAATTTGTTAAAAGCCTCTGTTGTACATTATTGACACGCTGCAACAATTTGGCACTAAAAATATCAATAAATCCTTGCACAAATCTGGACGACAGTGCACATCTATATGTACATTGCATTAAATTCAATCGTAAATAATAAAAATTCGCATATACTTGAATAAATCTATATATATATATATATATATACACTATATAATGTTTTACATACGGATTTACTCGTCACTCTAATTAAATGTGGTCTACTGCAAAACATTCGTTCGGATATTCTCTATACGATATAACACATTCTTTTGATTTAGCCCTAGAATTTAAAATCAAATTTGCGGACGGCATTCGAAGAAATGTTCATAATTTTCATTTTCCAAATACACATTAAAAGCCCAACGAATAACGTTGTCTAATGGCCTATAATACTTTAATGCGTATAAGCATATACCTCGCAACATCAAACTTGATTTTAACGGTGATAGAAGTATGTATATTTGTACGATGATTTTTTTTCTACATCTGCAACAGTCATGATGATTCGAATTGTTGAAATAAGTCAGAAAAAAGTAGTTATTTAAGCAAATAATAACGACGGTTATATGTATAAAATTTTTATATAACTCCAATAAGTGAAAGACCAGTGTAATGGTATAAAATCTCATTGAATTAAACGACAGAGTACTTCATAACTGTGTACAATACATCTTTATCGAATCGATTTCCATTTTACCTATTATTATGCAGATAAATGCAATAATTTTCACGCGGCAACAAGTAGCGTTTACATCAGGCTCTATACTTTTATATATAGGTATATTTTACATATATGTGTGCGTGTGTGCGTGCGTGTGTGTGTGTACATAATATATATCAGAATTTTAACGTAAAATAATTTATATATTTATATTTTCTTCTCTTTGATACAAATCATTTGTACATTATTTCTCTGGTGTAATAATTATTCGTATTATCTGTTTAGGATCTTCGGAATTGTTAGATAAAAAAAAAGAAAGTTTGAAATTACATAAATGACGAAACGGTTTTACGCCATTTCATCGCCAAGAGAATATAAATAGTAACCATACTATACAAAAGTAAGTGCTGCTATAAAGTATTTATAAATATTCAACAATTATTTTTAGGTCACAGATCTTGCAGGAATTATATACGTTTCACGTACAGAACAATATATACATATACACAATCATCACACTGCCTCGGCATAAATCAGTAACGCTGATATGGCCACATACTCGCTATCTCTCTAGCTTATTATTTTTACTAACTTAATCCTCTTAAAGAGCAAAGTGATAACAATAAGTTTCCATGAACTTCATTAACAAGAGACCATAGAGATATAGCTTTAGGATAGCATATGTAACGTTTAAGCTAATGTGAGCTAGCTTTCTACGGAAACACAGATCGAAGAACCACACGATATTTTTAGAATAATACATTCGTATACACACACATATCACATACATATTAATGCCATATATTTCCGTAGATTTGCTTTTCGCATGCACGCAAAACAAAACGAAAAATTCAACAGGTATAATCTTGAAGGCTTTGAAACGGAAAGAAAAATACATGAGAATAATTAAATAAGGTCGAAGTTAAGCTATTAAATTCGAACATTTTGATTCGATCGATTATTCTAACATTAGTATCATTTGTGGATTTACAACAAGATTGTAATGCATTACGTGCTGTTTAAGAATACAAGTAACACACTGACAATGAGAGGTAGAATTGCAAAATCTCTGAATATATTTCGAACGATTTTTGTCGTCGACACAGTAATCGTTAGCTTAATCAGATCGGACGTAATTTCTCACGATATGCAATTATTGACACTGAGTGAAACATGAAACAATATAGGCCTTGAAATTTCTCGAATCTTCACTATATGTAGATTTTAAGAAATGGAGCGCAAGCATACTCTTCAGGAATTCTCAATGGATAAACACAAATGAATTCTACATCTTGATCGATATATAACGACGGATATTTCTCGTTAATATTCATATATCACTGCTATCCGGGAAGCTAGATACCAGACACCATGTCGTCTACTGTATCGAGCTGTAATTTTTTTCACAACATAATACTTTCGTCAACTGGATACCAACCACGCAATTAGTTTTGAATTGTAATTCTTCAATATAATACTAATTTAAAATCGCTCGCTAGAAGTATATGTCTCCTTTTGCTAGCTCGTATCTGTCTTTTTAATAGGGATAAAAACGTATCATATGACAAATCTAAAATGCGAATAAAGGGGGGAAATTAGTGTTCCGGACATCGCGTGTGTTGAATACGAGGCGCATTTTTCGTTGGATTCGCATTTTCGCAAACATGCACAACTATACCTGGCTGCCCTGAGCCTCCTGGATGTATCTCGTGTGTGTCGCCTGCAATATCAAATTATTTATGTAAAATATGAAATAGGTGTAGGTTTATATAAAATAATAAGACTCAATAGAAACCTGCAGATAAATTGGCTATAGCGGTTAATAAATCGTAATTAACGAGCGGCTCTCCTTCTTCACGTGGCTCCCAACCGACTGGCGGAGAAGCAGGAGGAGATATGAGGAATTGTTTGGTAAGCGCGGGTGGTTGAAGATGTTGATCTTCCATATCTATAATTTATATTCCATATCTCGTTAATATGTAAATTTTCTGTACTTTACTTAATAATAAAGCATAACCAGTGCCAGTTCATGTTGCGGAAAAGTAGCTCGCATCAATGTTCTATCATGTCTACATTAATTTAATTTTAAATGTAAAAAATTAAAAATTAATTTAATTATTGAAATTATTTCTGGTTAACATATTAATTCTTTGATAATTTTTCTAAATATTTTAACGATTTTATGACTTGCTATGTTTAATGAATATTTTAAATAATACTGAAGATGATTTAATAAAGGTTGAAATGTTTATTTAAATTGATATTAAAATGAATAGCATAAACATTTTCAACATGAACTGACGTTGGCTTTTATGCTTTATTATTAAATTCTTAAAGTCGTTTTATATTATTACTTCTGCACTTTATTAATTTTATCAGTGTGACAATATTTAATTCTAGAATTCCTTAATGATTACGTACCTATTGGTGTTACTGGTTGTGCAAAGTAACAATTAATATCAGTTTCTCCAAAATGCGATTGATGCAACTGTATCCTTGCATTTGCTGCGGCACTGGGGGAACTATAATTTACCCTCATTCTTCTGAAAGATCTAAAGTATTGAAACGTAGTATCTTCCCCAAACTGTTTGAAAAGATTTTCTATGTCCGACTGTAAAAACATAGGATCAGATAATGTAATAAAAATTCTTTCTTCAGGATATTTCATACAAATTATTTATTACCTTCAAATCGTCATCTTTAAAAACTCGAGGATCTACGTTCGTTACGATTACAGAAGTTGGTAAATCTTCGTCGTGAACTAACTCGTCAATCGATCTAATATTTGTGCCATCCTTTTCTCTCTTAAATTTTAACTCTAACTGTTCATAATTTGGATGTAAGTTGGGTAAGCCATCCACTTCGTTAATTATTATATTTTCAGTGTCTTCTAGTTCCTCTTCCTCTGTTGTATCTCTACTGCTACGTTTTTCCTCCATTTTTATTTCCTGTTCTGCTTAGAGAATAGAATCATCAAATATTAAGAAAACATTTAAGATTCTGAAAAGTTAAGAGCTTAGGATTTTATACCTCAGCTTTTATACCTCAGCATTAATTATACACGAGACTGAATGAAAAAAAAAATTCATATCTATATAAATGCTTGCTAATAAAAATTGTTGCAGGAATATTTCAATTAATAAACTAAAACTTACTTTAACGAAATAAAAAAATGTCTAATAAATTTTAATAAATTTATAAAATAAAACAATTAATGTTATATGTAACTTATACTCTTCATCAAGAGAGAGTTGTGTACATTTTTATATTTACATATTAATAATTAATGAAGAAGCGAAGCGATCACAGATTCGTTTTGTCGAGCACGCAATTACGTGCAAGTGAATATAAGTATGTATGATCTAATGTTGTTAATAAAATTGGTTCGTGGAAGATTTATTATTGTGCCGAGATTCGTCGAGTATCAAACGATGATGCCGGACCGTCTCTCTTACCTCTCGACTCGGCAACAAGGAAGAGACCGAGCACCGACCTGGATGTTCTCAAGACGCTGCTTCGTCACGGGTGTATTTATGTTTCACGCATAGGCAAAGTCTACTCCATCTCGGTGGATCTTAATCACCACGTCGCTCCGACATTCCCACATTCGCGTTTCACTGCCACCAACGTGTCTCCTCACCAACAGTGTTCGCTATTTCATTACCGCGACGTAACCACGCGTCATCGTCAACTTCAGGGCAACAGAAGCAGCGGACGATTCGCGCGTCCCGTCCGTATTGCAATCCGATCGAATGCCATCATCGGCCGGGGTCAGGTTAGGTACGTGCGGGCACGAACAAAGTTGTTAAAAACCAATTGGACAACATCGTCCAATCTGATTTCATCGGATGTGCCGGCGGATTGGTCGTTAAGAAAACAGTCTCTAGAAACTCCTGAAGCAACTCCAAATTCTTTATCCAGCAGCCAATTAAAATCTTTGTCAAAGATTTTAACTGGCTGTTCGAAACACCTCGAAAACAACAGCATTGCTGACATTTTAAATTGAAATTATTATTTACGTGATATTCTTCGCAATATATAATATTAGAATAAATTATCAGATTTCGATTTTAAATTGTAATTTGACTCTTATTCGCCCTGTTTAACGTATTAATTATTATTATATAAAAGAGTCCTTGAAATCTTCATTTTATTTGAAATTATTATCAATAGCGAAAATGGTAACGTTTTATTTTTTGTTTAGAAATTTAGCGTTTATGTTTTAATTTCAATGGATTGTACAAATAGTGAAGTAAATTGTGTAGATAAGTTAAATTTACGTGATTATATTTTATATACATGCATAATTATTGTTATATGAAAAATGTGATTAAATATAAAATATGATCTTTATAGAAGTGACTTAATGTTCTTTATTATCTATGTTATATAGGTAGAATATTGCTACATTGATCTCATAGTGTTTTACATACAAAAATTATTCTTCTAAATTATTTAATACTAACAAAATTTCTTATCTATATAAGTAAATTTTCAAAATCAATATCAGGTACAACAACCTGTAAATTTTTAATTTTGTTAGGTCACTAACTGTATATATAAATGTTTTACATATCGTAAATAATAATTAACAAAAATAATTGCTTTAATTTAGTAATAACTAATGCTTGGCATTAGCTTAACATGTTTTTGAGACACTTTTATATATACATGTATAATATCTTTAAAATTTGAATTGAACATTCTGCGTTTAAACTTATAGCTTATAAAAAATATATAGAAAAAGATTAAATATATATCTCTTTGTTATAATACACGCATCCTAGTAATGCACGTTATTTGCAAAAATTTTCACTCTTGCTTTATCAATTTAAAAAATTTAGTTTCACTAAAGCATTGACTAGAGCGAACATAGCGATTAAAATAATGTCAGCGACATTAAAAATTCCTTGCTGTTAGCAAGAAATTGTTTGTGATAGTCATAGTATTGATAATCTACGATAAAAATAAATTACATACAATCTCGCGTCATATATGTTATTTAACATTAACACAAATGTAAAAGATGCCCGTTTGAAAGTTTCAGACATGTGCAACACAAAGTAGATGTACACTGATAAGCTAGATTAATCTCTCTTTTGCAGTCGTTTATCTATCCATGCATAATGCAATATTTAATACTGAATGAAATACATTTACAGTATTTTAATAACAGATAATTATCCTGTATTCTTTTTTTTATCTAACAATATTAATACTTCACGCATTTCACACAACGGGATTTGTACCTGCGTGCATGCGACGCGCACACGTATATCTAATTCGATCGTCGGCACATGTCTATTGCAATTAAAAATAATATCACCTTGACAGAAAAAGAAAAAGCATTTACGGCCTATATCATTCCGCATAGAGAGCCTTATTGTAGCGTGCAACCGCTTGCGTTTTTCGGCTCCTTGCTACTTTGATGAATCGCCTCTTCTTTAATTGGCGGTAAATTCTGTTCCTTTCCTGCTTTCGCTGCCGCTGCTCCGGCTAACACGTCATATGTACCCAAATTCCAGATAGGATTTGGTGACGGCATTTGAAAGTCGATCGGACTGACTAAGCCGTAAGTAGCTTTAGTATCCAAGGCTGGAACTTCGCCGGGTATTGTATGATGATATCTAATATTTAAATTTAGATTAATGGATTGTTTAAGTGTCATGCATCACAAAACAATGTATATTGTATTAATGGAAAAATATTGTAATAATAAATTTAAACGAGATAATTACATCAATCCATTTTCTCGATTACATTTATCAAGAGTAAGTTTCACCATAGGCGCCAAGCGTTTAAACACAGCATGCTGATCTGGTTTAACGCGTGGCGCAGGGCCGTTCGTTTTCCCATATTCTTGACAGAGCGCTTTCGCTTTTTTTAAACATAAATCGCTTTCCTGCATTGCTCGTATCGCTTCGCCGCACTTATCCATTGACAACAAGTTTTCACCGCAATAATTATAAGCCTAGAGTAATTAGAGCATGAGTAAGCTTACAAAGTGTAAATAAGAAATAATAATAGATATTGTCAATTGCATTTGCAATTAAATTCGACGACTTTTACAAATTTATGAACTTACATAAGATTGATAAAACGCTGATTTAAGCTCCAAATATTTCGTCCACTGAGCGATTATTTCTGGCTTAAATGAACGAAGAGTATTAGCAGCATCCAGAAATAACTTACTAGTCTCATTGGCTAAAGCTGATATCAAGCTAGAATTATGTTTGAGCTCTACCGCTCTAGCCACTGTCACTGTAAAATGACAAAGAAGCCATGTGAGTATATTCAAATAAACTTATTAAAAGCATGTTCTTGCAATAGTACAACCTTCTTGTGCTTCTGCTGTGCATTGATTAACATATGCGTTTAGTACACGAGGATCTAAATCACTTCCCAAAGGTGGTGGATTATCCAACTGCGGCAAAAATTCAGTCTGTACAAAGGTAAATATACCAGCAGCTCGTCTTAGCATACTGTGTACTTCTTTAGCCTCGTTCATTGTTATGCTATAATTATGATATGTATTATAATTATAACTATATGTACACATATACACACACAGACACACACATTAAGAAAATAATAGAATTTTATTATAATTAATAGAAAGAAAAAATACATTTACTTCTTCCATATTTTTATATAATTATGTTGAGGATTATTTTGAAGCCTTGTTTAATTTATACTTACTCATCTTTTGCAGCAATCATCGCTGCATGCTTCATAAACCAAAGGCCTACGTTGACACTCATATTAGCTGCTTCGTAAACAGAATCAGCGCTGGAACTTTAATAAAACATTTGTAATTAGAGATCATTTTGAAATCGTTCACAGATTGTCTTAGAATTATTTTATTAAATATCTTTATAATTAATTATACAATGTGCCACAGCCAAGTAATGTGTGGGTCCACTTGAACACAAAAACATTTCTCAGCTTGCTAGGATTGGGTCTGCCAACATGTTGAGCCTCTTCCTCAGATGGTTTGACTTCCCATAAAAATCCATACAACAAACTGAGATAACTGAGAAACGCAGGCTCTATTGTATCACTGGTATTATTTGCATTTCTGATTAGTTCCAGCAGTCTGGCTCTTGACAGCTTTAAGTCACTGAAAACACACAAGTTTCTTAATATAAAGAAGAGAAAATATTCATTATTTTTTCAAAAAGAAAAAGAGAATTTTGATATGAGAAAGAAATATAAAAATGTATGTTTGACATCTCGTTACTGTAATTAATAACTAGTATTATAATACAGATGTGAGTTTCAATAAAATTATATGTTTACATGAAAATGATCGAACATTATTATAATTTTCGGCAACCCAAAAAAAGTCATCATCAACAAGTGGTGATCGCGGAATCCACAATACGTGATTTATAGAAATTTGTTAACCTGCAAAGCTTTCTAGTGGCGTCCGTAGAATTGGAGACTTTTAACTCAAACTTCTGATTCGCCCATGTTGCTTTCAACACATTACGGTGAAACCAGTGCGCCATTGTTCGTTGTCAATCTTGTGGGACGATTTAATGTCCCGATTTGATTTCAATCAACTTGGGTTTAGTATTTTTTGACAGATACAGATAAGATAAAACGGAATAGCGTCTCAACTGTCACGCTCAATAGAATAACTACTCCACTTTCCACTAGAGTTACTCTACTTTCCACGAAACGCGCACGTCACGTGCCTGTAAGTTTGACAACTACTAGCAGCAGCGTATGTGTATAAACACTGGATGCATGATGCACCCACTAAAAGTGTAAACAAACAAAAAAAAATGAAATAATAATCAACAGTATGAAGTGACTTCTGTAAGTTGTAAGGCCAGTATTTGCGTATGGCATATAATAATTAACGCATATTTTGTAATTTGCATAAATATAATTTACATATCTCTCTGCACTTATTTCTGTATAATTAATCTAATAAAAATTCTAATTGTAAGAATTGCAATTTCAAAAATTTCAAGTTTAAAGATTTTAAATTGAAAATTACCAAAACTGATAGCATCACAATTGGCAAGGAAATTGCATTAATTTTTCTAACTTTTATTTATAATCTTTCCTAATAATATTTTCTTAACATTTTTCATTTTCAAATTGTTTAAACATTTTCATCATAAAATTTAAATCTCTTGCGCGTTTTGGAAACGGAAGATTAAAATGCTATACTATATCTACATACAGCTTCTGTATTTGTTATTTGTTCAATAAAAAAGGAATCAAATTTCTAACACAAATTTAATTTCTCGTATTTTACTTCTATATTAAAAATATTGAAATTCTTGAAATTTCAATTCATAAAATTTTAATTATTAGAATTTAATTATTAGAGGAGGTATTTCTTTGGAATCTTCCTTTATTACACATATACATAACACGCAGTAGTTAAACTGTACTATGTACTTAATTTAATTAAAAAGTAAAAATATTATTTATTATCAACAACAAATAATTTATTGATGGTCGATAATTTATCAACGATAGATAAACGCAGCTTTTATTAGAATTGTATATACATATATAACTGTTGATATAAAACATAATTTTAAACAGTCATTTTTCCAAACTTCAAATTTTAGTTCCAATCGCACGATATATCATCAGTGCATATATAATTGTTCCTTCGGTGAGACTGTTGTACAATTGTTGTACGAAGCGAACATTACCGCACGCGCGCGCGTTAGATAACACAGTAGCCGCACGTGCCAAAAATAAATGATATTTATAACTTTTTTCCGTTTTCGTTAAAAAGCCAACGTTGGCACTGGCTATTTTTTGCGTACTTTAATATCGTGGTACAAGAATGTTGCGTTTCTACGAATGCAATTGAAAGATATTTAAAAATGGCAGAACGTGTGTCGATAATTTGCCTTGCTTTAGGATCACCTGTTGGGATCACCCACACCTTAATCGCATTCTGTCAAACGTGAAGACGCTGTCACGTTAGAGCTGTGCTTTACGATAAGCGTTGTTTTCTTTTAAATATAATCACAGTCACGACACCGGTCAATATCTAGGTACAAGGTACGATGCGCATGCTTAGTGTATATACGCCCAAAATTGGTGTAACTTGATGTGGAAGACATTTTATGACGCCGAGCGTATGCGCATGCTATATATAGACCGTTGCCGACATTAAGCGTCTGTACTTGGTATACGCTAGCTGTGCTCTCATCAGGCTCCCGAGTCTCATCTCGCGTTTACTCGCGTGACATTTTTCCTCGTGTGTACGGCGTTTACCAGTTACTCTGGCGTCTTTCGAGGAAGAGGTAAGTGAGTGGAATTACATGTCTGTCCGCGCGCAGAGGACGAACGTGATAGAAAAACGATGACGCAGCCGGAATTGTGTGCGATCGAGTTCTCGCGAGAGCTACTTCGCAGCAGGACGATCCGAGGAGCGATCGAAAAGACAGTTTCTACGCTGCGATCCGGATGCTGCGTGTGAAGTATAAACTGCGAAGTTGGACATTGATATGTATCGCTGACAATTGCCTATGATTCTTACAGCCAAATTTGAATTTGCCATATGGCAGTGAACGAATATTGATGCCGGGAATAGGCGCGTCCTTGAATGGCGGCGATGGTTTATCTGTAAACTCTTCGGTCCGGAAATAATCGCGACAGTCGATAAATCCTTAAAACGTGACAAAGGCAACAAAAGCAGTGTGTCTGTATCGCGTCGGTGTGAAACAATACACAGTTTAACAATGAGAGCTATACAATAGAAAACTGAATAGAACAGTGTTATTTTTACTCATACAAACAAAAGAAGACGAAGTGTAATATATGTGATTCTATATAGTTTTAATTTTATTATATATATTTGTATACATATACATAGAGTGTCAGCGGCAATGACTGGATCATCTTTCGTGAGTAGGTGAAGTGAATTAATTAACTGACAATGTTAGTCTTGAAACGAAGTCTTGCATATTTCGCAATTTTTGCAATAGTTACGAGAAATGAACTCCTAAAGATCATTGAATCCTTCTACTGTTAAGTGCAATTACGCTGCAAAATATGATACTACAGTGACTAGCCACGTTGTTTGCTCGGCGCTCGGTGGGAGGGGTGGACGTGAGGGGGGAGGTTGTTTACTACTAACAGCAATGCCGATATATATGCCGGCAATAGCAACGTATAAGTGGCGAGAAAAACATCTCCCTGTGTTGGATAGTCATATCTCGCCGTGCTTGTGATCTTATTAATTAATTTCTCGTTAACTATTGTCAAAATTGCAAAATTACATATAGAGCTTTGATTCAGTCCACTGTATCTACTTATGAGAAAGATGATTCAGTTATTGTCAGCTACCTTATTATATATTACATAGTTATAAAACAAGAATTATATGTTTTGTGTATACAAAATTGTACAAAACATAAAACTATTCAAGATATATATTGTTAAATAAGATTAATACATAAATATTGATAAATAATATATTTTGAAATTTATACAGAACAAAAATACATGGAACTTTTTCCAAAAAAAAAAGAAACTATAACAGTCAAAGTAGTTTGAATTGTACTGTGAGCATAGAGATTGTAAAGAGTATCAATATTTTGATATTGTGACACTGTTTGAAAACAAATATAATGTATAATTTGGTAGATTCGTTTTGCAAATTGTTACGAGCTTTATTAACTTGAAATTTTGCAGGTTACTTCCGCCTTATCATTTCCGGTCTTGCGGTAATACTGACTTCTGACTTCTGCATTAGAGATAATAATTAGATGATAGCAGATTATATGTGTGCAACACTATATATATACTTGTATAATCATATATCACTTGGCCAGTAATGTAAGAAACTAAAATAATAATATAGTCATACAAAAAATTATACAAATGATACATTAAATTAAGTTAAAAAGATATAGGAAAATTAATTTAATTAATTATTAACTTGCATCCAGTAATACTTATAATATTTCACTAATATGAATAAAATTATAATTTCTATTGCTTGATTCAAAGAAATTAGATTAAAGATGATAAAATGTATAGTTAAAAATTTTACTATAAAATAATTTTGTCAGTTTAATTCATCATTGTTTAAATTAGTCAATTTAGCCAAAATTATTCTAGAAGAATAAACGATATGTCTCTTAATTACAGATGGGTGAGCCGTTGGGTTTGAGCAGCAGCGAAGTTCGCAAACTTTGTAAAACTCCAGACCCCTCAACAAATGGTTATATAATGCAGCAAACAATGTTTCGTATAAAAGATCCAAGAATCACTCTACCTTTCTATACTGAAGTTCTCGGAATGACCTTACTGCAAAAGCTCGACTTTCCAGAAATGCAATTCTCCCTATATTTCCTTGGATACGAGGACCAGGATGAAATTCCACTCGATCGAAGAGAAAGTATTGAATGGACATTCCGTAGGAAAGCTGTCATAGAGTTAACTCAGTAAGTTTAAAATGTATGATATTTTTATAGATTTTACTTTGTGAGAATTTATGAAAGTTGATGTATTTGTATTTTATTTTATTGAAAATTAATGTACATTTTAGCAATTGGGGGTCAGAAACAGATCCTGATGTAAAATATTACAATGGAAATATAGATCCCAAAGGATTTGGTAAGATTATAAAATACATTAACTATTCTTAATGTTATTATTTAAACTATATAAATAAAATTAAAATATGTAAAAATGAAACTAAAATTTTTATAATTTCACAAATATCACACATTTTTCTTTCTCTTGAAATACAGGTCATATTGGAATAGCAGTACCTGATGTTAACAAAGCGTGTCAAAGATTCGAGATGTTTGGCGTTGAATTTGTAAAGAAACCAAATGATGGCAAAATGAAGGGAATCGCCTTCATTAAAGATCCTGATGGTTACTGGATCGAAATCCTACATGGCGCTAACATTGCCAATTATATGTTAGGTGCTTAAATATATCTTGCATCGGAGCAATAAGTCCTTAAATTTAATGTAATTCAATGTAATTCAATGAAATTCAGTGTAATTCATTGTATTGGATGTAATGTTCTACTATGTAATCAACAAGCAGAGATTACTATCAAACTCGATATACTACATATATACATATATAATATATATATAAATATATTAATACATATATATATATATATATTATATAGATTCAGTATAGACGTGACATACCAGAAACATATATAAGTTAAAGCGAATGAAGATACGTATTTATGCACACTATATATCTTTTAGCACACAATTGTATATTTTTTTTTATATTATATTATATGTGTAGAGTATGTAACAGAATTCTCGACAAATAAAATCAAAATATTTATTTTTCGTTTCCAAATGGTTCATTTTACTGTACATTTAGTAATATTAAGATATATCCTTATTTATGTAAAAAAAATAAATTTTTTGGTTGTGCATTGTAGAAAGAGCAAAACTATTTCTTAAAAATTAAACTCGAGTCAATTACATGCACATTACAAAAAAATATGTATATCTCAATACAATGGCTGTGTTCGCAAACTCGATAGTTGAGCTCTTTTATTTGATTGATTTATATTTTACAATATAACGGAATATGCTAATTAAATAAAAGATCTACTTGACTGCTCAGTGAGCGTTTGTCGTTTTGCATGCACACATCTCGGACACATATATGTGTATACAGTACACACATGACACGAGTGCAGGCGGTGACTAGCGGTGTGTGGGTGGTGGGTGTCTTCACAACGAAGCCTTCGTGAGATACAAAAGAGGCAGCGAATCACTGTATATGATTCATCTCGGTCTGATATTACATTACTTTTCATACTCCTTGATATTCACGTGTTTTTCGTGCGCGGCGATATCGCGCGGATCGTGCGCCTTCCATATTTTCTCAATGTACGTTTCTGAGTTAGAGGTTAAACTGTCAGCCGCAATCTGAAGCAATCTGTATTCCCTGATAGGTGCGTTTCTTCAATAAAATTCTTACGTATTAAGTATAAACATCTCTGCATGTCGTGATTAGTTCGTTGAGCCTAAATTATACTCGTCATCATAATTTAAAAGATATATTCCTTCATATTTCTTCACTTCAGGATCATCATTCTAATCTTTTTAGGTATGGTAGAGGATAGAAAGTATGAGATTTCAAGCCGTATCGAGTGCGATGGATATCGAGGTACGTTAAAATACGTTGGACCCGTTGGAAACACCAAAGGAGAGTGGTTGGGAATAGACTGGGACGATTCGACTCGTGGCAAACACAATGGCACTTACGAAGGCATAGAATATTTTCAAGCCAGGTAAAACAAAACAATTTAAATGAAGCAATTGATAACACTTTGTAACAGCAGTAGCAATAATCTATAACTTTGCATATAATTTTCAACAGACATTCCACATCAGGTTCTTTCATACGACCAGGCAAAGCCAAGTTCGGAATATCTTGCCCACAAGCTATCAAAATGCGCTATGGACTAATTGATGATGAATTAGCAGGCATAGACAGAGATGAGGTATCAAGTTTAAGAAAAGAGATGAACGCGCCGTTTTTAGAGCTTGTTGGCTTCTCTAAGGTTAACAAAAAACAGAGCAAGTTTGACCAACTAAAAATAGTATGGCTGAGAGAACAGTGTGTATCCGATGTAGGAGAGCTACAGGAATTGGAGGAATTGTGTCCTAATTTGGAGGAACTGGATTTATCTAGAAATTTGATAAATTCGTGGAAAATTGTAGTAGATATATGTTCTCAGCTTCGTTTTCTTATACGTCTTAATGTCAGGTAAATAATATAAAATTTCTTTACCTTGAACATATATTTTTTTATATATAAGAGAATTTATTTTATTTTTTTTGTAGTGAAAATCATCTTCCTGTAGAAGATGTGTCGGCGTTAAAAGATTCATTTCCAACAGTTAAGCATTTAACTATAGCTAGAATGAATTACAATTGGTTCGATATTTGGCAATGTACATCCATGTTTCCATCGATTGAAGAACTTTCAGTTTCTTTTAATATTATTACAACTGTAGACGACATAACAGCAAATATTAATTTAATGAAAATAGTTATATTAATACTAGAAGGAAATCTAATATCAAGTTGGGATGAGATACTTAAACTAGGTTCCCTTCCGTGGTAAGTTGCCTTACAAAATATCTAGCTGTCCTTTTTTTTATTATTTAATTTCTTTATTTTTTAAAAAGCATAAAATTTATGTTTTATATAACTAAGAGAAACTTTTTTTTACAGCTTAGAATATCTTAATTTGAATTTAAACAAAATAGATAGAATTAGATTTTTATCTTCAACAACGACAGACAAGACTGCTTCATTTCCTATGCTACGTCAACTACATATTTCAGAAAATCACATATCAAAGGTAAATTTTCGTAGATAGTATCAATCGAAAAAGTACATTGTGCATTTATGCAATTAAAATTTCTAACAATTTTAGTGGCAATCCATTAGTGAATTGGATAAACTATCAAATCTAGAAGACTTAAAATTCAGAGGAAATCCCATTTTGGAAAACGAAACTGTAGAGACTGCTCGACAATTGATAATTGCAAGAATAGCGAAATTAACGATCTTAAATGGTACAGAGGTACTTCACGATGAAAGGAGAGGTGCTGAGTATGATTACTTAAAATTATATTTACCAGTGTGGCTAGAAACTGAAAGTAATTCGAAGAAAAGAACATTATTTATAAATGAACATCCACGATATCCTATTTTAGTCGATAGTACGTACAAACTTTACATTTTTTACACTAACAAAGAATAGTTTAAACAAAACTTAATTCCAGTTTCTTGTAAAATAAAAGTTTATTTATACTTTCAGAATATGGAATTGCGGATATTCCTTCGGCTAAGCCAAAAGTAGAAATGATTTCTAATGTGATAACGGTGGAGTTTGTATGCCCAGACGATCCGCATCAGCCTAGAGGAATTAAGAGGAAGATACTTAAAGATATGGAAGTTCAAAAAATGATTGGACTTGCTCAAAGACTTTTCAAAACCGGTGGAAAGATTCCAGCTCTTTCGTTTATTCCACGGAATGTAAGTTTAAGTTTAGTCATGTAAAAAATAATTATTAATCGACGATATAAATAATATTGTATTATAACATTTCAGCTATCGAATGATGAAATCTCGTTGGACAAACCGTTGCAAGAACTTAGTTACTATTCAATACAGGACGGTGATCAAGTTCTTGTGAGGTGGTGATATATCGAATAAATTATATTTATAGATATGATTGTATTTTCTACGCTGTTAAAGTCCGCTCTATAATACTTTGTTATTAAAATTTTTTTAATTGCATCGTATGTTCTTAATGAACCTTGCTGAGATTGTGAAACCTGATAACGTAAGCTTAAGTCAACAAGATAAATACTCTTACCGTTATTGGAAAAGGTATATCTTATATTTTACATTCCTTAATACAGTTACAATTGAAAGTACAAATTATAAATAGGTCTTTGTACAAAAAGCTGCATATATGAAATATATTTTCTGTAAATGACACAGATCACTTTGCCTAAGTAAAACGGACTGCTCGGCCAATGTACTATCAATTTTGCTGAGCCTTTTGTTCGATCTTGGCAGCCTCTTCTTTCTCAAGTTGTTCTCTCGTCAATAATGACAATCCAAGTTGGTTCTCACGCGTGAATGGCTGTGCCATTTGTCGTAACCATCTTTTACTGATCTGAAAATTGTAAATAAATATTATTACTAGACAAACTGTTAAATTTTAATCACTAATCACAGTACCTGCTACCAAATGAAAAATTAATATTACCTGTATAGCTTCTTCAGTTGATAAGTTGCATAAACTATCATTCAAATGTTCCTGTATCCATTTCGGTAATTTGCTTCGTTTATCTATTCTTGAAAATCTCTACAATGATGTAAATATAAAAAAGTCATTATATTATAAAATGCAATAATATTTTAGTAAATACGACAGATTGTTCTCCAAAGAAATATACCTTATCTGCAAACACCATGATACCATAATCTGTTTTCCCTCTGATCGCACGTCCTACGCATTGTGCTGCGTGTCTCATAGCGTCAAAAGTTAAAAAATCGTTTTCTCGAATCTGAAAAAACATAACAGAGACACATATCACTTGTTCAAGTAAACAGAAGCTTTTTATGATGGTTTTATGGGTTTACTTGAAATTGATCTCGGAGATACTCCAAACGCGCCTTCAAGATACGTGACTGCGTGTACACGTAAGGTATACCGAACATCAGCACAGCTCTGCCTAAATGATGATCAAAATCGACGCCTTCGGACACCTTTCCACGAGCCACTGAGAGTAGAACAGCTCCTCTACCATTCTCGCAAGCCTTTATGTAATTGATCAGAGCTAGACTAGTTTCCGCCGAATCCTGAGTTTCGATAAATAATAATTTATGCCTCTGAAGTTGATCCACAACTCCTTGATCATACCTGTAGCATTTATAAATTATTATTATCAAATTCAGCGTAATATATTTCATTAATAAACATATATGTACGTACCATGCGGCCACTACGGATTCCATATATAAATATGACGTAAAAAAACAAACTAAGCCGTCGGGCACTGTCGCAGCAAATTCGACTAACAATTGACCATAATTTCTTATAACAGCCACATCTTCTCGTGTTTCGTATTTCGACGAAATGGCAACTTGATCATTACCTTTAGCAACGATCTGATTTTGAGAGAAGAAAATTATATAGAAGATATAAAAAAAGAAGACATAAAATATTGATAAAACATTGAATCATTCATCTTTAATATTTTTTTTAACTTACCATGGGTAAAAGACACGGTCTAGCCAATGTCATTGTAAACGACGACATTATAACCGGATGAAAGTTTAAAACTTTGGGATACATATCCAATGGGGACAACGTCCCGGAAGTGATTATTACAGACTGGAATCTATCAAATATGGGTTTGATAGCAATGGAAGAATCTAGACAACTAAAATGTAAAATTGGATTCAATACTGTTGGCGTTTTATCATCGAATGGTTCCACTATAATTGTGAAGCCGTGCGTGTAGGTAGAAACTAATGTCGCAAGATGCGTCACTAGGATTATCGGAGAGAAATCTGTTAGATCTGTTATCTCCATAGTGCGTAAGAGGGACGCTAATCTTTGCGCGCAAAATCGCAACGGTTTTCGTTCAATAGCGACCTTCGCTTGGATGTCCTTAAGAAATGCTGCGGGCGATTCTTGCACGACGTGTTGAACGCGTAAGCGAGTTTTTAAGTATTCGACGAACCGTTTCAAGAAACTAACAAAATGCTCGGCATTTCTTATGTTACCCGGAACGACTTCTGTAAAATAAAATGTAATGAAGATTGTTTGAACATTTTACACGAGTGAGATATGTATAATATTTTTTAAATTCTATTTTTTTTCAACCTTCAAGTATTTCATTTGGTAAAATAGGATTGGCTAAAATGACATCAGTTTCTCTCTGGAATTGAGCATCCTTCAGTCCTTCGACCAATCTTTCGTACTCTTCCTTCAGTTTATTTACATCCTCTTCTCTCATTCTGTATCAAAATACAATAATCTCTGTAATATAAATCCTAAAACACTATATGCAAGAAATGCTAAACAGAATTTTTTTCTAGGAAGTTAAGGCTTAATTTAGACTGTAGTGCTAATTGAGAAAAAGATATAAATATAATATAATATATTTTGAAACACTTACTCGGCTACAGTTTTCTCTAAGAGTTGTATGTTAGCTGTACTTTTCTCCATTAACTTTCTGTTTATCTTTACACTCATAGAATCGATGCAGACATTATCTAAAATTCATAAACTAATATTCATTTTGCATTGTAAATTATTTGAACGTCAATATACAACCGTTATGTTAATTTTTATACCAATATTATGAGCCTCATCAAAGATAACTACTGAACTCCTGCTTAACTCTTTGGATACAGTCTCAGCAATCTTTGGATCTAATAAATAATGATAACTGTACACTACAATCTGCGCATGCAAGATCTGAAAGTGTTAAACATTGATTATCAATTTCATATCTACTAATAATTTAAATCGTTTATAAGCGCGAATGAAAAGATCTCTTTCTTCGAAGTTTCTTACTGTAAATCTTGCAAGGAAGTACGGACACCAATTACGATCCCTCCCGTATTCTTTTAAATCATCAATGGAGTAAATACCAGGAGGCATTATTTGTTCCCTGCCTTCCATATCAAATCCTTCATAAAAATTACAAATTGGCGTAGATTCATCACAATTATGTCTCTCTCGTACATATGATGCAGTAAGAGAATGACAACGGCCATCTACAATTTTACCTTCGCGTTCTCTACTGACCTATATACAAAAACGCAATTAAGTCTGTTCTTTTTAGCTATAGTTCTTAAATGGTTTATCTTTACTTTATTTTCTATCCAACATGGAGAGAAAAGGAAGAAAGATAAACCAGTTCAACTAAACAGAACAGGTCTATTTATTCAATTTAATATACACCTATAATAATCAATTTTATGTGTGAGAAAAGTATGTTTTAATTACCTCAGGATGAATACACATATTCTTACGCGAGCTAAGAACTAGACCGACAATTTTTGGCTTGCTTTTGGTTTCTTCCTCATAATAATCCATAAGCTTCTTCAACTCCTCTATAACTTTTTCTATCTCTGGTACTGTCCGGGAACAATAAATCAATTTTGTTACATCTAATGGATGCTCCAGCATATAGGCCATAATGAGTGACAATAAAGTTATCGTTTTGCCAGTGCCTGAAGGCATTTCCAACAAACAATGTCCCTGAAGCACGCAATTTAGTTATATAATTTTAATATTCAAACTCACAGTATCAGTAAAGTACAAGAATAAACAATACCTTGGCATCCAGGCCACGCTTGAGCTCCAGCATGTACGCATACTGTTCTGGATAAATATAATCATACGGAAAATATACAATCAACCCGTCAACGCTTATTCTGTAATAGAAATGTAAGTTCTTAAATATTTATACAGCCAAGTAAACATTTCATTAGATGTAACTCTCTTACTTACTTCATATTGTCATTTACACTGTTACATGCACATGTATAACATTGACTAAGTTTCCATCGATTAATATAATAAATTTTTAAAAAACGTATTTTTGTTCATTGATGTCCAGGTTTTTTAACTTACAAGAAAAATCAAAAACCATATTCGGGAAAAGATCCACATGTGTCACAAATTGAGGGTTGACACAAGAGACTTATAGGAATCTCTAGCGATTTATTTCAGAGACATTTCTGTCTTAAAGTCACTAGATTTAAAACTATAATAGCTGGTGGTTACGAGAACTCATCCTGATTGGATGGCGGCACTGAAGCTCTAGTCACGTGACCAGTTTTTTTATTACTCCGAATTCTATCGGAATTCCCGATTCCCGTGCGTTGTGCGTTTCTTTCAATCTTTTCTTGTGCAACGTGTATATCTGAACACACGTGCTCTCAGACAAGAGATAACGTCTGAACTCTGAAGCAATTTCGTGTTGAGGTCGTTGAGGAGCAGCCGAACACGCGTTTGCACATATCTGTTATGGGTAAACCAGGTAACGTGGACACCTTCATGTTTTGATTATTTCACGATCCTTGAGTAGCGAGGTCTGCATGCCGGTTTTTTCTTGTCGATGAAACTAACCTCGCAAAAGAGAAGACGCATTTCGAGATTTAGCGAGTGTTTGAACACTTTGAATGTCTTAATATCGGCTTAATTTTCGGTTATTCCAATTCCTTTTAGCGGTGTTCACAACGACTGTAAATATACATTTATGACATTATACGCGACAAATATTTCGCCGACCGCGTGGCACTAATTCGCAAAGTTAACCTAGCAATCCAAATATATATATTATCATGTCTTTTATTGTATACATTCGGATGAAAGGAAAAAAAATTGTGGACGATCTATAATTGGCACTAGAATTTTTACTAGAACCGTTTCTAATTTTGTATACCATAATACCAAAATTAATGTTTGCAAATGAACACTAGCTACACACATGTAAAATATACAGGGTGTCTTTAAATTCGAGTTAAAATATGCATACTATTTCAGTATGGAACTTCGTAAAAAATTAAGTATATATATATAATAAAAGTATAAGCCATTTTTCCCTTTCTATAAAGTTTTTTTTTTAAGTATAGATAAGTATAGATCAAGTTTAATGTTTAACTAATCACAAATGTAGTTTAAAAAGTCATCTGTCCATGTGATAATGTACAGTGGTAATGTTTTGTTAAGTACCAGATAGATGACTTTTCAACGTTTCAAACATCCAACACTAAATATTTATATTTAAAAAGAGTACTTTACGGAAAGAAAAATGATTTACACTTTTCCATAATTTTCACACTGAAATAATATTGTCCTCGAATTTTGAGACTCGTATATTAACTCTTATTGTATCATTATGGGAGCGATTCCTGTTCGTGCAAGTTCGATGAATTCGGCGTCTATTATTCTTTCCTAGAAAAAAAATGGTGTTGGGAAGGATCTGTGTGTAGTGGGGCGCGGTTGTCAATGTGACGTCAATCTACCTGTGAATTACATATAGTTTAATTTTGTGTGAAACGCTAGTGACCCGTGATAGTAAAAAGATGCTTTTTATGAAAAGTAAAAATTGTATAAAAAATCGTTATGAGATAAGCTTACAAAAGAAAAGGATTATTATTATATGTACAATATTGACAGAAAAACCTGTTGCCTTATGTGCGAAAAGTCTATTTATGATCACCTACTTATAAATGTACTTACAAATGTCTAGAATTTAAAATATAAAACATTTCCTTGTATTTACATTTCTTCATTAATCAATACATACATTTATCTTTTTTCGTTAAAAGATACATTATTTTTACGAAAAAAATACATATTTTAACTCAATTTTTCCTATTTGTCCTTTGTTGAAAAATCATTTTTGTACAATTAAAAGTTCTCTTATTTTTTTTGAACTTAATGTTTAAATTAAAAAACTCCAAAATCATTTTTATATATTTAATTATTATAAAATTTACATTTTTTTTTAATCAAACGTCACTTTTCCTTAACCTATGAGTCTTAATAATTATCTTAAATTAACTTATACTGCATTTTGTTATTTTCCAAAATGAAGATTACACATTTATTTTAGAAAATTGAATATACATTTGTAAATTTTTAGAGATTTTTTTGAACCGTTTAATAGGTGAAAACATTCTAACAAATTCTAATGACTCACGATGGTAGAGATAAAGCACCTGACAAAGCAAATTATGATATTGTAAGAGTTAAAATAAACACATTAAAATAAACGCGACATATAAAATTATAAAATTATATTTTCTGAAATTTGATGTAATAAACTCATATTTTTATATTAATTTTAATCCAATAAATTAAAACTAATATATATACATATATATATGTATAAGTTTAAGTATATATATACAGTATATAAAAATATATGTTCATTAAGAATTACGTAAACTATAGTATATTTCTTTTTTGTTATTAATATTTTTTTTTAAATTACAGCATTTTCACCAGGTAGAGGAGCAGGCCGTGGAGGTGGTCGCGGTGGTGGCCGTGGAGGAGGCAGATCAAGCTTTGGCGAAAGTCGTGGAGGTTTTAGGGGTGGAAGAGGCGGTGGTGGACGTGGAGGACGAGGTGGTGGATTCCGAGGAGGAAGAGCAAGTGGTGGTGGTGGAGGTGGTTTTAAAGGAGGAAAGAATGTGATAATAGAACCACATCGCCATGAGGGAGTATTCATAGCCCGAGGAAAGGAAGATGCATTAGTAACCTTGAGCTTAGTACCAGGGGTAGCGGTATATGGAGAAAAAAGAATTAGCATCGAGGTAAGCTTGAACTTTATAATAATTTTACTTTTAACTTCTATGTAAATTAATAAAGCTGTTAAGGATTAATGTACTAGGTTCAATTAGATAAAACAATTACAAATAATAGAAAGGTCTAAGAGCTCTAACGCTAATTCTTAATTGCTAATATTTACTTAATGTACAAAATTTAAAATATAACAAAATTGTGTTTGTATTTCAGTCTGACAAACCCGGTGAAAAGGGTGAGAAGATAGAATATAGAGTATGGAATCCATTTCGATCTAAGTTATCTGCTGCTATTCTCGGAGGTGTTGATAAAATTTACATGTCACCAGGAAGCAAAGTATTATATCTAGGCGCAGCATCAGGTACCACTGTGTCTCATGTCGCCGACATAGTTGGCCCGGTAAATACTATTTATTAGAAATCTACTTAAGAATAACGTACACATTTGTGCACACATTAGAGCCAAGTTAGCTTATAACTGCAAACTTGGTGTCGAAGTGATGCTAAAACAATGACATACACGTTTCTTTGGAATGAGTAAGATTTTATTTTTACTTTAAAAAAAACGTGCATACAAAGTTTATTTTGATATACGAACTTATCTAAATGATATAGAATTATGAATGAATATCTCAATATTTTTATGTGTAGGAAGGAACTGTGTTTGCAGTGGAATTCTCCCATCGAACGGGGAGAGATTTAATTGATGTTGCTAAAAGAAGGAGCAACATCATACCTATAGTCGAAGATGCGAGACACCCTCACAAGTACAGAATGCTTGTAGGGATGGTAGATACCATATTTTCGGATGTTGCGCAACCGGACCAGGCGAGAATTGTTTCACTAAATGCGCAAAATTTCCTAAAGAACGGCGGACATTTTGTCATTTCTATTAAAGTAAGGGATTAGCGATTAAATTATGATTAAGGAATATATTTAAATTTAAAAGGGAGGCTATAGGCAACTTAAAAAGTTCTTAGACTTTGTGTAGAGTGGTTCATCTGTAATACTCTTAAGGGGGTGAAATTCATTTGAAAAAAAAAAACATTTTTTTCTTTCGGAGCGAATATCGAAATTGTAAGAGAAAGAAAAAAAATTTATTTTTTCAATTTTTGAGTTGCTTGACCACTGTGTTAAATGTGCTGGTTACGAGTCCATTGCTTTCACGTGGAGCCACTTGGCATCCTATTGATTGTATATTGTATATTGTATTTATACTTTGTACTTTATTTTAGGCAAGTTGCATAGACTCGCTCGCTCTACCTGAAGCGGTATTTGCAGCAGAAGTGAAAAAATTATCTGCCGACAATTTGAAACCACAAGAGCAAATAACACTCGAACCATATGAAAGAGATCACGCTGTTGTAGTGGGAGTTTATAGACCACCACCGAAGAAGACTACCTAAAATTATGTACATAAATATTAATTAAGTTCATAAGATTACAATAATCTTTATTATTAAAAATATTAAATTATTTTTTGTAATAAAGACTAACGTAATATTTGTCTTTTTACTGTCCTGTTTATATTGTTTTTAATAAAATTTAGATAATATTTAAAACTTTACTCTTCAAAATGAAAACTGCGCGCCATTATTATAAATATGAGAACAAAACTTTATAAAGTGACAAATATACATATATATATATATATATAAATGAACATACATGACATATAATTGTAATATACATATTGTACTTGAATTTTAGTCACTTGTGAAGCAAGAAATACATATATCTCAAAAGATAAATTGATACATTATTTGTGATTTATATTTTTATACAAATAAAAAAACGTGAAATATACGAATAAGAAAAATAGATAATACATAATGTGATTTTAAGCGGACAGGAAAAACATTAAATTCTCTTAGATTAAACGACTAAATTTTTTCTATTAAAGGAGAATTTCATTATATGATTTTTTCTAGACTTCCAAAATGCATTTTTTCGAAATTTTATTTTATCTTTTGAGATGGCATAGTACTCAGTGTTGAGATACTCATATTTTAAGCTTTAACTACTCTACGATGTTCTGAAAGCATTTTTACATCATCAATTTATATGCTGAAAAAATCATAACGTTCGAAGTGCATTATAATGTCCTTTAACTAAGGGGACAAACAAAATGTATTTTTAACAACTGTTTAGCAATTTTGTTGAACATATCACATCTTATACTGTTTAACAAATTGTTATTTTTTGTAAAGCGCGTAGTTTTCTAAAAATTATAAGTATTGGACAAAAAGCATTTTGAAAGCTGCTCTTAACACATACGCACATATGCATTTAAAAATTTTATTCATTTATTGAAAATGTCGAATATAGTTTTTTTTTTTTATATTTGTCCAATATCTATCTATACACACACACACACACACATATATATATATATAGATTCGTCATTTTCAACAAAAAATATTTACCTAATTTACAATGATGTGTATATAATAAATTAAACTATAAAAATTTACTTCTAAGATTTGACTCGGGGGATATAGTTTTACTTCTCTTTAGAACCATTAGATCTTTGTCTATTTTATAAGAGAATTCCATCACAATTAATCAAAAAATATAAAAATATATAAAAGTAAAATCACTGCAAGTTTGATATTATAATTTCTTTAGAAACTTTTATAATTTAGCATTTATACGTTTGACATGTGTATATATACAATATATATATATACATGAATAGATAAGATGATACTATATAATCATATTTTTTTTATTTCTTTTTAATATTATAAGTATTGGTTAATTTAGTTAGGTGTACAAATTAGTTTGGTCCGTTTCTTGTGTTCAAAAATGCATTTATTTCAAAACAAAATGAATGAACAGATTAATTAAAGTATTGTCCATCGCTGGCTACTACTTTTTCCCATCTCTCAGGCAATTTTCGAATTCCATCTCGAAAAAAATGACTCGTCTTTGGAGGCGATCATCTTTTGGAAAACTGACTGAACTAATTTGTACTCCCAATAATATGTGTTTTATACAATATGTCCAAACTTTTAATTACTTTTCAGATTTCTAACTTTCTAATTATATGTATGTTTCAGTTTTGTTGTTCCCGAAATGAGTTAGTATGTATGTACAATAATTTACCTCATATTCAGGTATATATCCTTAATTAATCCACAGTTTTCCAAATTTGTGTAAATCATTCAAAAAGTATTGAATTTCTGCGACTTTTCTCTCTCTCTCTCTCTCTCTCTCTCTCGCTCTCTCCCTCCCTCCCTCCCTCCCTCCCCCCCTCTCTCTCTCTCTCTCTCTCGGATACATAGTAAGATATGTGTAAAGTCATTTCCTATGTCTATCGACAGCTTGATGTCGATGTCGACGTGAGTAATTTTGAGGGGTGCAAGGAGAGACAGCATATTTCGAAACTTGGTTTTGATTCCTACATTCCTACTATCATTAATTATTATCGTATAATTCAACTTTACACAAGTGCTTACATGCACAAGTTTGTATATATGTATATACCTTCACAAATGTCTTCATATTCATGCTCATTAAATTTGGGTCCTAAATTTGGTCCTACTGTGCATCCCTCAAATTGTCTCACCTATCTTCTTCCACCATATTCATGCTTTTTTCGATACATATGCAACTTCGTGTATGATAGCATCATTGACCACGTGTGTATGTACATATGTACAGCTATACGAAAAAATCAAATGTAATTTATTATTTTAAAATTTTTCGCGAGCCATCAAAAATTGCTTCGCGATCCATGGGTGGATCGTGACTCATACTTCGGGGAATTGTGTTATGTAATGATCTGCAAAATTTAAACTAGTTTTATTTAAATTGACAAGTGTAAGAGAAGTCTAAGCCGAGAAAAATGTCGGACCCTCCAACGTGGTGCCGGGACTCGAACCGAGGCCTCGTAGTAGTAGGCCTTCGTCAAGCCACTGTCTTGCCATGAAGTCACACAGCCCGACGGGAGGATCTTAGTTTATTTCTTACAGAAGTCTATCCTGCATAACGCTATATAAATACTGGGCGGTATTTTGGAAACACCCTGTATATATATATATAATTCACGTTTCAAATAATTTATAATACAAACAATAATTATATATTATTTCCGTGTCAATTATTATATTCGTGCGTTCATACATAATTTGATAAATATGTTGAAAATTTCAAATATATCAAAAAAAATACGAAGAGATTAATCTTCAGTTAACAAAATTGGCATGCAGTACACACGTCCAAACTCCAAATGTATCTAAGAACGGTAAATCAAAAGATATATTTCTCCTTTCAGTTATAATATTTTTATCTATTGGTTTTTTTTTTCTTTAGGTTTCACAATCACTAAACACCGAAATTATCGAATAAAATACTTAATTCTGAAAGAACGATGCCTACAATTACCAGTAAGATTAATTTTCCTAATCGTCTTATGGGTGGCGCGGACGAAGAACCAGTCATTGAAGAGATTCCGGCCAAAGATTCATCATCAGAATCTGTCCAGAAAGTGCCAAATCTGTCTTTGCTTTCATCTTCAATCTCATCGACGTTATTATCTTACCCTGTAGAAAAATCTTTAGAAGAATTCGTGCAGCTGGAAGAGAATTCTCAGAATAAGCAACCTTTTTCTGCAAATAGGCCTTATCACTTTTGCATTTCGCAAACGCCGGAATTAGTCGGGTGAACTGATCCATTACATTTCTATTTTAATAATCATTGCCATTTTGCTTAAAAAAAAAATAAAGATGTAAACTCTTTATTTATTTGGATTATTCGCAAATAGGAACAGGGAAGTAGATGAAATAATCGAATATGTGCGTCAAAATCTCCAGGAAGCCGGTAGGGCTTTAGCAACTTTGAGCGAGAACACTTTAAAAGTTGAACCCGACACTCAACTAGAATGTCATAAAACTATCTCAACGTCTCTGGAGCGAAAGAGGGAAGGATACAATTAAAAACCTATATTTTGTTACGTCTTTCGAAAATAAATAACGCAAAGAAAAATTTTCTCTTTAATAATTTACAAAATATATCTTTAAAAAATGAATATATTAAATTATTTTCGTTTATTGGTATCAGATTATAAAAATTTTTAATTTTATGATTATATCTCTACCTATTTATTATTTTATTTAATTTTAATAATTAATTCTATTGCATTCACTATTTAAAAATTATTACCTTTCAAAGAGTTTGTTTTTCGCATTTTTTTTCATAAAAGTTGATATTCGTTGAATCGTAGGCAATGATTTTAGAGATTCAATAAACGAGAATATATTATATTAAAATGAATTAAAATTTTAATCCATTTGAATCCACCCATGTTTATTTTAGTAGTATTGACGATCCATTTTCATTGTTTTTTTTAGATCCAATTGAAGGAAAAAACTTTTCTTAAATTTAATTTGACTGAAAACTGCATTTCCTATTCAGAATGTTGATTTGAGCAGCATTCACGGGAACTGAAATTTTCTTAAATTGAAAGGCATAGAAATGTGTAACAAGATTTCTTAATCCTGACATATGTTATGTACAATATTTCGCTGAGATTTCGAAATCACAAATAAATAAATATAACTCAAAGTAAAAGCTGAAACAATCTTTGAAAATAGAATGCAAGGCACGGAATTAATCCATCTCGCATTAATCTCTGAATTCTATCCTCCCGAGATGCCAATTAATTATTATCCTCCCGAGATGCCACTGTAATTAACGCATGCGAGAAATGCATAATTCATTGAAAATGGGTGAGTTGTTTATCGGGAATAGATACGAGGTCTACAAGAGACTAATATGGAATTTGGGTTGGGGACGTTATTTCGCGACAAATAATTTAGATCACGCAACAGTACAGCACGTGCTAATGAGTTTGGTGCTTGTACTGTGTAGGTCAAAGTGTCTCGATTAGGCCATTAACAAATACTTGACCGATTATTATTCAATTTCGAAAAATGCTGAAATTAAATAAAAATTTAATAACGCACATATTACACATTAAATTTTTACTAGAAAAAAGAGACACCGGGAAACATCTCAAATTATGTAATATGTTTCTGAAATATTGAACACACACATTTCTATTATTTTTATATCTAAGAGGAAATAGGGAAAAATAAAAACAAGCAACGCTCTGTCGTCGAAAATATAAATATAACTTTTTATATAATATTATCAGAAAAATATTACAAATATTGAACGTTTACTTTCGTAAGTATAACTTGAACATCTCTCTCCAGCCTTTCGCAGTTAGAAAGTATAATCGGAGAATATACTGAAGCTCTGTCACTTCAGTCTGTTGAGGCAGGAAGTTTTGAATCACATACTTTAACAAAAATCGATATGTACATAATAAGAACTGCGTTATCCTATTGCATCATTAATATTAGTAAAAATCTCGATGTGAGGTGCGGTACTCGTGGACTAGCCGCGAGCACGCGAAAAATAAAGTGCAACAAATATAACATCCTCTATATAAATTTGCACACTCCCAGATAAAATAAAAATCCTTTGTAATCTCGTGGATTTAACAATGTTTATACGAGAAACAATTCGCGAAATATCTTCATTTTAATTAATATAAAATACGTAAAGTAAATTAACTTTAGTTTAATGATATGCACTTCATGATAGTCGAGAATAAATTTCCGAAGGTGGTGAATTTAATTTTCCGTGGAAAACATCTCGACGAATGGATAGGCAGATGCGGTGTGTATACTTTGAAAATAATATCTTTCAAAGTTTGTCACGATGCGTAATGCATGGCTGAAGCAGTGCGCATTTCGTGACATTTTTTTTTCGCAAATTCTTTTAAAATTAAATCAAACTAAGATCACTCATTGGAGAAGAATGATATGTAGCATTCGATAGTAAGCGCATTTAAAACAAGTTCTTCTAAATGAAACTATTACAATGTTTTTGGAATTTTAATTAATTAAGAAGTTCTTTTTTTGATCAATTATGTTTCAGAGTTCCAAAAAAAAAGTATTCATTTTCAATTAACTTCAAATGACTTTCAACTTGAGGCATAAATCAATTTAATTTTATAGAAATAAAAAGCTGCGGAAAAGGAATTCTAATTTTTAGCGATATTTCAAATATAAAAATATATATCTGTTATAATCATAAAATGCGCTTATTAACGAATGTTAAATGGCGAACAAAAGTAGGCGATCACGCACGCGACGTAGATCGGCCGCATTGCGAAACTCGTGGCTGTCGAGTTTCGCAGCTGCGAGAAATGCCGAATATCGCGAAACGCATGACAGAAAACTGAATCCCGAAAGCACACACAATCGACGCAAATAGACGAAGATTCGAGCGCGGTCTCTTCAAAAGAATTCACTAATCTACGGGACGTACAATTTATTGTCACGAGAAGCGCGTCGACTATCGTATAAGCTTGCGATCGACGGGGGAGCTTTCGTTGAAAAATTTCCTAAAAAGCTCGTTCGTAAGCGACGAACTCGCTCGGTCAAAGGTGCAGCGAACGTGAACTCTACGACAGGATTGTCACTGATCCAGCAGCAATTTCCTGTTCCCAGACGTGTTATCGCATTGAATAATTCGTCTTCGAATTAAACCGCTATTTTTTTTTTTCGCCGTCCCTTTGCGCCGAAATGCACGTCGCTCGCCGTCTCCATCGCGACGCGATAAATCGCTCGCGAGCCATCCGCGTCGTAGTCATTCCGAAAGACGTGCGGAACGTCTTCGTGAATGACCACGGCGCGTCAGTAGTAGTCGCTATTGTCAGTGTCACTCGATCAGCAGTTTGAGCGCATTCCTTATCAGCGCGGGAGCATCGACGCGCGCGTCGAGCATCGTCTCCACCATCCGCTATCGCGCTATCTTGGTCCCAGAAAGCGTTCGCCCTTGAACTTTCTCTATCGCATTTACGATACGGAAGCATGTGAACCGTCGTCGAGGTCGGCATACAACACATGCGTGTGATTTTGTTTTTCAAGGAACAAATGGAATGTAAGCAGGTGGGATAACTTTTGCGGTGGCGGCGACGACAACGATCCCGAGACGAGGGCTTCGCAACGAGGTAGCGGTCGGATGTCGGAGAGCAGTCGGGGTGTTGAAATCTAATGGTCCCACGGTGGCCGACGATAATGACACCGCGACGCGACTCGACCGTTTACTTGTTGTGCACCAGGTTCAGAAACTCCTCGCGGGTCTTCGGGTCGTCCCGGAACACGCCCAGCATCGTCGAGGTCACTGTCTTGCTGTTGATCTTCTGCACACCCCGCATCACCATGCACATATGCCTGCAACATATGTAAAAGATTTTTTTCCTTCTCCCACAGTGGGTGTGTGCGTGTCGTGTATATAATTAATAAAATCGCGATAAGGAGATCAAAAAAAAAAAAAATAAAAAATAAAAAAAAGCATCATACCTTTAGAGCTTATATTACAGATATCTTCAGATTCGACTTGTTGCTTTGTCGCGTCGAGAGATCTTATCACGAGCGGGAGGATTTGATTATCTAATGCGTATCGTATGGCGACTCGGGTTCTCCGGCTTGGGGAAACACGCGTTTGCCCTGATGTCGCAACACGACGACCGCGTATCGCTCGTGTAGTGATTCATAATAGCTCCGATTTGTGTTTATCAGTTTATCATTTTCATATACGAATAAATTGGTTTATTCTCGCGGTGCGATAAGTCGAGTGGAAAAGTCGCGTCGGTCGCGTCTATAAATTATTTGCTCAGAACGACGAGAATAGCGTCGGGGTCCTCGCGAGAATAGCACCGCGTTAGGAGTTATTAATTATCAGTTTATCACTCTCGCGGGATAAATCGGGCGGTTCGATGGCAGCAAGACAGTATTATGAATTATTCGCACGCGGTGGTTGGTAAAAATAGTTCCGGTGCACGCGAAAATAATACCGATAATAGCATTACTCAAGATGGCAAAAATACCTAGTCCTGATATACCGGGAGCGAAGGTAAATCTTGGCAATAGCATTACGAGCTATTTGCGTGAAGTCTGTATGTTAAAAGATATACTTCGATTATCGCTATAATACTTCGGAAAACGCAACTGTAAATTGAGGAAATACGTGGCGTGATCTTCCTGAATTATTCACGATTGCGTTGGGTGTGCTCGTGTTTTCCATATTAATCATACGAGACGATTAATAACCCCGGCTGCGATCGTTGAGGTGACACTCGCGTGCACCCCCGCTCGAGATTTATTGGTCGTGCTAATGCATACGCCATGTAACAAACAACCGGATCGTTACGTGAATGCTTTAATTATACACAACGTTCGCGCGGCGATACAAGGTCGTGTTCCTTCGCGATCGTTCCACCTGCGAAAACTATTCCGCGAGTTGCTGATTGAAAGGAAAGCGGTCTTAACTGGCGAACTGACTCGACATCGCAATACCGTCCGAACTATCAGCATGTAATTAAAAATCATCCTGTATACAGATAGCACAGTCTCGAGAGTCAATCTATAATCAGTAAGTGATTGACCCAAGACACTACCATGCAACCTGATATTACGATGTACATTGCGACGTTTTGGCAGTTGTACTGTGTGTAATTTTATTATTTCATAATAATTTTAATTATTTCCCCGTCCGCGATCTGTTTATTGTTTTTTTTTTTGTAAATTATTCACTACGTAGTTTTGTTTTTAAGTGATTTCATTTCTTTCAAACACGAGAAGACCGCTTCGTCATTCGTAATTGAAACGATTAAAATTTTGTGATATACTATAGAATTTTATACGTACACTCCTTCAATCACGACGGCTACTCCTGCAGGCTGCACAGCCTTAGTGACCGCTATCGCAATTTGCTTCGTGAGTCGTTCCTGCAGCTGGAGTCGTCTGCTGAAGATCTCCACGATTCTGCGGACAGGCAATTCTCTTCTCAAAATCATTCTTAGAAACTATCGTGAAATTCGCCATTTAAAATCGAGGCTGAGTGCATGCAAATATTATTTCTTCCCAAATCCATTATCGAAAAGGATGCTTATAAGAGCTAAGGAAAAAAAGTTAACGGTTTTGGAGTGAACTGTCATTCGAACAGCGCATCGGAATGCCATCGGTCCTGTTTCCATTATTGACCGTTTACTTCGCTTTTAAGCGGGCGTTTAACGAGTAAACGGAGACCCCGGGCCGTTATGCGCGTGAAAGTGTGGTCTTAGGGAGACCAGTCTCGTCATATTCTTTCTTTTCGCCTTAATATGTCACTGATCAAGGCCAGGACTAGTTGACTAGTACAACTCGACGAAATTACCGATCGTAAATATCGCGGATTCCGCTGAATAAAGAAACAAAGTTTCTTCCTTTCTAATTTACACGCTCGCAATCTATCGCGCAATGTTATGCTTCGAAAAAAGAAAAAATTTTGCATTATGCAAACATATAAATTAAAATGGAAGATATATATTCTAAACATAGAAGGTAAAGAACGACACATTTTAATAATTAAATAAAGGCTTTTCAATCTAAGTCTAAATTTGATGTTGACACTTTAACTTAAGAGATTAACACTTTCAATGTTTAACGGTTGAATTATTATAATATCTACGCATGAAGGAACAGAGTATACACGTGATGACAGAATTGCAATTAAGTCGTGTGTCCAAGTGGAAGAGATTAATTCTGATCTTAAATCGTAAATAATCTACACTGAATGTGAAGTTAATCGCTCGCGACTCGAAAAACTCGGCAAACCTGACAAGATCTTTAATTAACATTTAATTTAATTACCTGGCGAGTTTGCTGAGGCCTAATACCTTCTTGCAAGGAAGGTAACCGATCGACACCTTGCCGTAAAATGGTACCAAATGGTGTTCGCACATGGAGAACATCTCGATATCTTTTACTACTACCATCTCGTCGTGATCCTCATCGAATATCGCGTCATTAATTATATCTGTAACAGAATTTTTTCATCAAACTTAGCCGTAGCGTTCATCAAAATGCAGAATTCCTAATGAGTTCCATGAAGTAATTGAAATTATATTTCACGTATGATGTGATCTATTTGATCAAGATCTTTGAAAACGTGTAATCCCTTTTAACTTAGTGATATATGAGAACAGCTGAGAGCATTATTTTACGAAAGATGTCCTTTCATTCTAGTGGGCGGATTATCCTGGCTGTGATTTATTCGATATTGACCTACTTACTGCACCATGAATTCTAGTGGTAGTGTATACGTACGCATGGATAGTCGGTATATGTCTGTAGCTAGATAATGGTGGTGCTACTGGTGCTCTCCGACCGTTTCCACGGCAACCTTAACAAGAAACACTCTCGCGATGACCGACAATGATGAATGAAACGGATTCGCCCACGACTGATCGTGCTTGAATTTTTCAAACGATAACAGAAAAGACTGGGTATAAATATCAAAATTTCTAACTAAATTTCTCGAATTCGACGTATAATCATAAAATAGTTATCAACACAAA
Organism: Cyphomyrmex costatus; assembly: GCF_001594065.2. NCBI lineage: Eukaryota > Metazoa > Arthropoda > Insecta > Hymenoptera > Formicidae > Cyphomyrmex > Cyphomyrmex costatus. Next base: position 59,944 of record NW_017279439.1, on the reverse strand, counting down.
CGTGACAGAAATATGTTTATCATATATTCCTAGCGAAGTGTACGAATGAATCTCATACAATATTTATTTCTCGGGAAATACACAGTTAAGGGATATGGCTCAATGATTTTCGTTATACGTGAAAGTGAAGCAATTTCCTTTCCTCTTGTATCCCCGCGGAGGGGATGCTCTCCCTGTGGAACTGTGGAGTTCGATTTTATGACCCGATAGCTTAAACGTGATCGACAAGACCAATTCGATTAACTTCTATAGACTGCAACGCGTATGGCATTTTAAAAATTCTGTCACGTCAGAAACCTCATGGAATTTCTCGACCAAAAAATATATTATAATATATCTTTTATAAAATATATATGTGTACATATATAAATATAAATGACTTGTTAAAGCAATTTGGGCGAGCAAGCAGTAGGCGAGATAAAAGCCACAAGTGGAATTGTTCTCGCAAAGAAATGAGTCAGTAAGGGTGGTCGAGCGAAAGTGCCTCGTTTTAGATTCACCGGGCTGCATCCGTATATCGACGTTAACCGTAAGAGCTTATCTTGAGGGTATCTCCGCTGTTCAAACTAAACTAAAGTGAATTAAAGTCTCCCATCTATCACTTATAAGCGCTTCTAATTTCAGGCAGGATCGTTAAAACGATACTTAATTATCGCGAGAGATTCAGAAAAACAAAACGCAAAGTTATAATAAAATTAAAAAAAAGGAGAAATAACTCTTAGATTATTGAAATAAATGCAACTCGAATTAATGAGAAAACATATGATACAAAAGAAAAATTTCTCGTTTTTAATTCATTAAAGTATACAAATTAAATCTCTGTCTCTCTCTCTCTCTCTCTCTTGTTCAAGAATTTTTATTATACTGTTAATTAAGAGTAAATGCGCACCTAAATATTTTTTAAAAGCCGTTATATACACGATGAAATGCTATTTAGCATATCCTGCTGAATTCCTTTAGATACGCATTTAGATACACACATCACGAGAACGAAATCGTCAAATAAGGAAAAGAATTTGTTCTCCGTGTCAATTTGATGATATACGCAAACTTTTCTCCGAATCTCCGTAAACCACGTAATTGTTCGAGCACCGTGACATTTATATTGAATGTACGTGACGCAGATGAAGAAGAAGGAGGAGATGAAGGAGGATTTTCTTTTCAAGTTGTGCCTCGTGCGTCCCTGAGAAGCCCATTTATCCCAAGAGCTTTACGCTCTCTTTTCTACGAGTCGCTCTTAAGTTCCACCCTCTTTCCCCTTCAACGTCCCATTCTTTTTCCCTCCTCCGCTTCTTCATTCTGCTCGCGATAAAGAGCAAGTTGAAAGAAAGAAAAAGTGGAAAGTGTGGTACTTTTATTGAATACAGGCGCACCTCTATAACTTTACGCTATGTCATTCGTAATAAAAGAAATCTGGTTAAATCACGCGACGATTTCCCAGTTAACTACTTTATTACCCTCGCAAATTGTACCCTTGACTTCGACGTAATTACTCCACGTCGTACATCCACCGCGGAAGTTAATAGGTTGCGAAATAGGTTCTGGATTTTTTTCCATTTTCAATTAATGAGAAACTGCCACCCACTCTCTCTCTCTCTCTCTCTCTCTCTCTCTCTCTCTCTCTCTCTCTCTCTCTCTTCCCCTACTCCCTCCCCATCCTTCCCTCCTATCCCTTCTTTCTCTTTTAATGATTACTCAAAATTGCTTGAAAAAGTAAATATTTAATGATAACATGGATACATACATATTGCTAAAAATTTCAATTTAAAAGAAATTTTTTTTGATGTAATATAATGACAGCACATATATTACATTTCAACGTACATTTAAAAATGTACTATACATTCTTAGTATTCTTTAAATAGCATATGTCCTCTCCCCCCAGACAAGTGTAACATATTCACGTCAAATGTAGTTCTAGTCTTGTTATTAAACTATTGTCTCCTATCTTTGCATCCAAATATTCTCGTCAACCTACTTCTACTTAAGAAAATCATATTAGATTATTAAATATGAAATGTCCATTTTTCGTATTATTATTAATACGAAATGTCTATACGTTTTAAAAAAAAAATTGACAGTTCTTATATTATTCGATAAAGCAAAACTTTAGCTTTAAGAATCTATTTTTTAATTGCATTACGATGATTTTTAACGGAGTTATAAGTAATTAAAGTCAAAAAGCTTCTTTTATTTAATCCGTAATAATTCAGTAGCAAAAAATCTTTGGAACAATTTAAAAAAATAATTTGGTAAAGGAAGTTGTGAGCTTTTATGTTAGAAAGTCACATATTTTCTTTAAGCACGTGACAAGCCCTCAAAGTAACAAAAAATTTCGTTTTATCCCATTTATAGTTTTCTACACTGTGAAAAAGATTTACTAATGTCTTTGAATATATAGTCTTAGCAAAATAAATGTAAACATATTTATTAGATACAAGAATCATTAGTTTAATTCAATTATCATTTTTTTATCTATCTAAATATTTATCTACCGTAAATAAATAATTCAAAGAAATATGTATTACAATTTAATAAATTTTTTCTTAGTGTACAAATTACTAAACTCTCAGAAACTCAAATATAGTGGCCTTTTAAAAATAGACTTTAAGCTTTTTTAAATTTAAATTTTAACAAAATTACGGCTACTATTAATAGTAATATACTATTAATGTCCTAATATATCTATATCGAAAGTCTTAAATTAGTCAATCTGTGATAACATTTCTTGACTAATGAGCCAAAGTTAAGGGCACTTTTTCAGGAAATGAATGCTCTTTCGATAATCTCTCGCCGACCGTAAAACAACATATTGTAACATTCCTTATCATAACGATAGGAAGCCAGCTTTTATAGAAACGGCAATCATCGGGCGATCGGCAACCGTTGCCGTTAAGCAATAAACGATGGATCGCAATCACATGTAATTACCGCTTGTAAAATTCATACTACACGGATCGAGTGTAACCTTGTGTTAGCCGACCGTCAAATCAAGGCTGCACTATTTTCTCTTTTTTTTTCTACGCTCATACATCCGCAAGCATATTAGTTTTGCAACATTTCCAATACCAATTCGAAAGGAGAGCAGTTTAAATAATTCTGTAGTAAACACGTACTGACAATTTTTATTTTTATTTTTTTTTTTAACTGAACGTATTTTGCAAGAACTACTACGATTAGCTTTGAAGATTTTTCATTTTTATAGTTTTTAAAAAATTTTTTAACAAATAAGTAAAGTAACATTCGAAATTATCTCAATAAAATTAAATTGATTATTGATAAATATTGACGGTGTCCTGTCACCAGACAAATAAAATACGTATAAAAGCATCAAAGGAAGAGAGCTCTCAAGAGATATTCTAATAATATATGAATGTATATTTAAAAACAACAATAACTTACCATCGAGACTCTGATCGTATCCTTTCGTGAAGAAAAGCATGGCCTTCGCAGCGCGTTCCGGCGTTTTCAGAAGTCCCTGTCGTTCCGGATCTTCGCCCAACGAACTCAGGAGCAGCTTGTAACTTCGAGACATTTCCGGTATCATCGATTCTCGCGTGGGTGGTCGGTGGTCCAACTCCATATCGTGATGAAACATACATTTTTCGTGACCTGCAATGCAAACGAAACGCATCATTACCAATTAGAGTTCAGAGAATGAAAGCCGGAACACTCGTGGTGACGCTGATCGCATTTTCCCGCCAACAATCGTCAAGGATTTTCAGTAGACGATAACGCTAAAACGAATATATCACATCTTTGTTATCACGTGTCACGACCCTTAAAACGTATCGCGCGCAATTCGCATATAAATGGAATAAACTACGGTCGCACAGCGAATGAATGTTACACATATTATGTACAGATAAGATTTCTTCTCAGTAAAACAAAATATTAACATGCCAATAAATTCGATCACATATTTTAACTGATCGAGCATCCACCGTATCCGCATTAAACTCTTGTTTTATCGGCAGAGAATCTCTGGACTTAATCTGACAGCAGACCAACAACAAAACATAAATCTCTTATTTCATAATTATTTAAACGAGGTATTATATTTCATTCATGTAAATAGTTACGAAATGGCGAATTCTCGCTTTCGTCGATCTATCGTCACATTTTGTTTATAAATTCCACAACATATACTCTGAAGAAATTTCAAGTGGATGTTACGCAAAATCTGTTTCTCGGTTAAATTCGTATAAAATAATCTGTCACGTGCGGATGACGAATCAAGTTCGACAAAAGTGTATTTTAATTCTGTCTACAGTGAGTTCTTTGTTTTCCATAATTACTGCGAAATTTTTCTTGAACCTGAAATTTTCACTGTCAAATTTTCATAGAGTAAATTTCGCAGAAATTCAACAGATGCGGCACGAGCAGCTCGCATCGGTTGGCTCTTTTGCGTAACTTGATATTTTATTAGTCACCGCGATTCAATGACCGCGATTCGATCGATTTTTACAGTAGCCTGCGAAGTTAATTCTGCGACAAATTAATTGAAGACTGAATTACGAAGGGGAGCAATAAGAATTTCGCGCAAGCATCCAACGATCGTTCTTCTTCCACAAACCGCTTAAGAAAATTGTTCCGTCGTGCGAGAACAAAGTGGCGTGATTAAAATAGTACGCGTTTCCATTTCGTGTGCGTAAACGGTGCGTAAGTAGAAAGTGCTCGGCAAAACAGATTCAAGGTTTCCCGTGCAATATTATTCATGGACTCGCGAGCGATCGACTTCTCTAAGTCGACGACGACGACGATGCTGAGAGAAGCACGTGTTCACGTTGGAAACTCAGTTAGCCCGTCTCTTCCTAATGAACCGTGTCACATAATTGAATCCAATGCCGACGACAAAGCGGTCATTAGAGGCGTGGAAAATTCGTTCAATGTGACATCCAAAGAATATCAATTCTATCATCGAACTCCGCCAACTTCCAGTGGAAAATTATTCAATATTTGCAGAAAGTAAAAGACAGCGGCAAAAAAAAAACGTATTTATTTTCACATTCGATACGCAGTAGTGGCGATAATTATGTTACGACTAATAATTACTTTCGTTGTGTATTAATGTAATAAAATATTCATAATTCCGAAATAATATTCATTATTTCAAAAGTCAGTTCGTAAGCGAGAAATAGTGTTTTAATTATCGTGAAGATGGAGACGTATTCTTCCTTTCACAGCTAAAAATATCTCTACAGTACGATAATTTCTCGTAAATTGAATCGATTTATTAAGACACAATTATCTAAAATCGTCTTTCCGCTTAAAGCCGTTCAGACTTGCAGAAAAAAATGTAACACAATTATCGAATTATTCCTATATTTAAGAAATGATTCATACGAAATCGCGATCACTTTTATCATTGTCATGGAATTTTACCGATTTATCACTATTTTTTCTGTGGAATTTTTTTTATATCACTCTACCACGTATCATTTTTGTAAGTTACAGTTATACGTTGCAGATCACTATAACTGTACCCCAACGCACAGCGTGCCCATACTTGTTTATCAGCTCAAGATCACCATGATAATTAACATGGGAACTGTCGTTCCGATGACCGTTCACCAAAATTTTGCTGATATCGAAAGATATTACGAATTTTCTCCTATAGATACGAAACATTCCTCGTATCTCTCCGACTTTATATCTTATAGAATCTTTTCGCACATTAAATACAATAATTTTCCACAATTAATATTAAATATGTAATAATTTATGTTATAAATATAATAAAATTTAAATATTATAGGTAATTTTTTATATTCATGAAATAAAAATATAGGTACAATGGCTAACACAAAAAAACATCTAAAAAAAAAAAAAGAATTTGTTCAATTTTGTTTTAAATCTGAGACTATTTAATTGTTTCTCTTTGGACTTCGAAATAACGTCGTTTCTTTAATGAAAATATTTTATAAGATAATAAACTCTGAATATCAGTACAATTCAAACTATCTGGAAAAAAAATTATTTACATCATTTTTGTGCCAATTTATTTTTTGAAAATTTGAGTGAAATATTACAAGCCAATAGTTTGTATCGTAGAATTATTTGTAAGTGTGTGAATATCAATGGAGTTTCATATTTAAGTCTGACGCGTTATGACGAGATACGAGCAAGAATTACGTAGAGATTGTTTGTACACTTACCAATCGCCTCGAAAAACAAGAGCTAACTTACGATGCATGACTGTGATACGATATACTTATATAAAATAAGTATTATATATCGTATATTATATAGTGAACATGAACCTATTGTTGGACAAAGTGATAAAAAATTTCAAATATGGAGCTTTTGATAATATGTACAATTTTAAATAAATGTGTTATTACATTTTTATAAACAACAAATTTATTTTGAGTCATACATATTATTAAAAGCTTAATATTTAAATTTAAATATTTCTGTACCCCTTTGTTCAACAAATTGAATTCTGTCCACTAACTGGTATATTTACATTAATAATTATAATAACTCTTCTATTACACACAAATACCTTCCTAATTTTTAAGAAAGATGCGCTAAACTCAAAAAAATTCAGCAATTACGTGAGGACGCAATTAACGTTTCGAAAAGGATTAATGAGACAAAATATGAGCCGGCTTTTTTTAAAATGGTGAAAGTCTAATTTAAAAAAAATGAGTTAATACCAGTTTTAGTTAAACATAGATCTATGTTTAATTAAAACTGGCAATTAATTTTTTTAATTAGAGACTTCTACTACCTTTGAAAAAACAGCTCATATAATTCTTTGCAACTACGAGCAACGTTTTACGTTATCTTAGTTAAGATAAACAATATAAAAATCTTAAGATGTTTCGAGCTGCAGTACCTTTTGTCGTGGAAGTCCGTGGTGTTCTAGGTGTTCCGGGAACGTCTAAATCGGTTTCTTCGATGGTGTCACTCCACGAAACCGCCCTCAATGGTAAAGGTTTCTTGATCATTATCGAGTTGTCATCTTCGCCATCGTACATTTTTAGCTTCGCGCACTTGCTAGATACTCCGTTCATGATTGACAATCTTTCGGCGTCGATCGTTCGATTTTTGACACTTGTTCCAATTCAGGAGGTTTGGAGAATTCCGGAATGTGTCGAGCGGTTCGGGATAGTCGTACTGTGTTGTCTAGAAACGAATTCATAAAATTAATTGAAGATCAGAATTTCAGAGTGTTGAAGTCTGTGTATCACACTAACGATTGGAGGCTGCGTTTAGATGTTTTTCAATCACACTAGCGATGATCAGCGATTACATTTCATTAGATATTTTCTGCAACGCATGTGGAAGAAAAACTATATAAAAAAGAAATTTACTATTATCTTTATACTTGCAAACATCATTAATTCCTATTTATATTTTATATATTTCACATTTTTTCATGAGATTGTTTTCTATTTTCGCGTTTCGATACATGAACTGATACATGATTACAAAATCGTTTTGTGATTGGTTGCGTTTGCATCTACGATTATGAAAAATAGATAGATATCTAAACGGGAATCGCTAATCGCAATCGCCAACATCTCTTTTCTGATTGGTCGAAAGACAAAATCGCAGGCGAAAACGCAAACACAAACGCAATCTCCAATCGCTAGTGTGATACGGGTATTAGATGCGATGCATTTAAAAGTGTAGATGCTTTTTCGAAGAAAATTAAAGATAGATATTTAAAAATGATAGACAAAAAGATAGATATATTTTTAATCTTTAATTCTCCAATACCATAAACGCAATGAGAGTACCTCTTGTTATTTTAAAAAGCTTCTTTAATTACCGTCTATCCGCTTTTGAAAATGGATATGAAAAAATAGTACTAGAAGTGACACATAGATTTTAAAAAATCACAGGATAACAAGAGGAATTTCTTTTTTTGAAAAAAATTACTTGCTCTTGCAAATTCTAATTAGGAGAGAGAGATTCTATTAAACTCTCTAAAAGTAAATCAGTGTATTCACTGACTTCAGTGCTATACTTATAACTGTAATATCAGCGAATATTTACTGTTTTTCAGTAATAATATACTGATTCATTTTGAGAAATGATGATTCATAACCTTGAAATCATAACCACTACAAGTGAATTAGTATATTATTACTGAAAAAACAGTAAATATTCACTAATGACTACATCAGTTATAAGTATAGCACTGAAGTCAGTGATAATACACTGATTCACTTTTAGAGAGAACGTTTTATTTTTAACTTTATGTATAAAAGAATCTAGTTCTTATATGTAACCGTACTTTAAATGTTGTTTAAAGTGATGACTCGATAAGGGTAAAAATATTTATAAATTTTGTATTTTACATTTTATTTATATTAAAGAGCATCTTAAATCCTAGCTTAGATTCGTAGCCTATTGAATTTCTATTATTAATTGATATTTCAATATTAAGCAACATAAAACAATGTTATCTCTTACACCATTATCTCATTAATCTATTTATTAATTATATGATAATCATTTTTATGTTTAAGCAATAATGACAATAGTTCCATTAATGCAATATTAAAACAATCGGAAATTTTCTAAAACGCGCGAAAAAAATCTTGTGTCATCGTTATTATGTATTTCAACTAAACTCCCTCTTCATCCAACAAAATGTAACAGACATTAGATATCACTTTAAAGTGTCTCTCTTCACTAAACATCACTCGCAGTTACCGCTTGACATTTAACATTTGCCGTATCAAGAACTTATAACTCCGCATCACGCGCACGAAGAACAATCAGTGTCGCTTGCAAATCTTTCCGAAATAATCGAATTGAATTTTACACCATAAAAGGGATTGAAACATTTTTTACACGAAATAAACAAGCAAAGCTTCTCGAAACTCTTCTGCATCCGATCGGCTGATCGAACTTACTTCTAACGCGGCTTGCTGTCTCGCGGCAAAAGAAGCTGTGTTCGTCCTGACGACGATCTCGAAGGCTGCACGCCGGCGAGGGCCGCGCGTGACACACGCGAGGACGGCACGTGCAAAGCAGAACAGAGGGAAATCACGGCTAGGAGGAGAGAAGCCGGCACCGCGTGCAACAAGCGACGGACGCGTGGAGGAGTCGCGACGCAGACGATTCTCAAGACGGGCGGAGCGCGACTGATGCGAGCTGTGAGCTCAACCGAGCGTGGACCGAGCGACGGTGGTGTGGTGAGCGAACGTCACCCACGAGTCCTTTCGTATATATGCGCGCGGCCCCTGCTTCTCTCTCTCTCTCTCTCTTTCTTTCCCTCCTACTATATAACAAAGAGCCACGAGCCTACCTCGCGTCAGAAATGATGGGAGAGAGGACAATTTTTTGCTTCCTCCGATTTGGAAATGCAAGTTGGTGTATCCAGACATTACAGCGAGTCATCAGAATATTGACAGATATCAAGTTATCGAAATAATATTAAAAATCGCATTGAGAGATTTTTGGCTTAAAACGTTATCAAGTCTCTTAGTATTTAGTTTTTTCCTCAATGCATATCGCTCGCATTGATGATCGACAATGCGGAAATGACTTCGCAGGACTCAGAATCGCCTGGTCCTTGAGATTTGAGTGCATCAGGGGAATTAAATAGAATCGTGTCCTTTATTCTCTTGGATTTTCTCCTTTTTCTTTGTATTTTGTATTGATTTATCCGTCTCTTTCATCCATCCTGCCAAAAAAAACGTGGATTTTATTATATAATATTATTACAAAATTAGATTAAGGTCTTAAAAATTTTAATATAAAAATTTAATAAAACTTGATAACACTGTGAGCTAATTCATTAATTAGATAACTGCTTGATAATTTTTTATGATTAAGTTTGCCAAAGAATTAGTCGATCAAGTGATACAAATTGGAAAAAGGAAAAGGGACTTTTTGTAAATCTGTAAATCCTAGAACATAGAAAAGCCTAGTGATAGACTATCTCGTTTCGTCGATAGGGAAATCCCGACTTTCTTCACGTCAGCTTAAGGTGTAATCAGAAAAATCCTTAGGGAACTGAATCTGGGATTCCCACTTGGTTGTTTCCTATAAAGACATGTCACGCAGCCATCATTAAAACATTAAGTTGTCATTCTTTCCTTCGTTCGTCACCGAAATGATATTAATTCTATCAGTAATTAAATCTTTAAATAACTCTACATGCATAAAATGTATACACAGGCAGAACAGTTTTTCTACTTGTACTTATTAATTATAATTTATCTTGACATGAACGTTTATGTATAAAAAGATAAAATTTTATTCTATTCTAAGATATTAGATTCCTGCAATTAAGATTCAATTAATAATTTATAGCATAAAAGATATGCACAAAATATAAGTAAGAAATAAAGAAATAAAAAAAAAAGTAAGAAATGTCTAACGCGTTTAGTATAATGATTTCGTTTTTCAAAATTTAATACGCAAGATACATAGTAATGTAGATATATGTAGAATATAAAATTGACAAAAAAATATAAAATATTCCGTAAGTTATATTAACCGCGCTTATATAACGTTTGCCAGCGTTACACTAAAAATAAGAGAATCGCAATTTTTTAAATTAAAATGCTATTTATTAAACCAAAATGTAATCAGATATGATGCAAGAAGTCGCCGCGCCGTTTTATCTACGTGACGTAAGCATGCACGCATGCACGCACGCACGCACGCACGCACGGATGCACGCACGTGACAGCACCGAGAAGTGTCCTGTGCATCAAAGAAAGAAATAAAAGAAGCAGGAATAGGGTAAATGGGTTTTGCGAGAGCTAACACCGAGTCGGAAAGTACCTACGTCACGGTGAATCCCGACATCAAACAACCGGTTCTTATGCATTACCGCATTTCCTTGCAGAGAAAGAGGCAAGTTTATTCTTCGCTCGTTCCTCGATATCATATTTTCAACCCTTGCAAAAAGCGTAAAACATTAATCCGCACCTTTGAAGTAACTCACACCTATAGATTGTTTCGAGCTTTAAATATCCATGGCGTTATATCTTCCTTAAGAAAAAATAGTCAAAATAGCCCCATTTTCTGTTTATACCTTAATGTTGTATGAATATTATAGCAGTTTGAATTACGAATAAAGAAATATCGAGACAAACTTACAAGAAATTATAAATCCGAGATAATATTATTTTATTCTTTTGTTAGCACACATTATGTAAGCGACTTATTATAATCATTATTTACTGATACGGAGCTACTTCAGTTTCTATTTCTTATGTCTTTTGAGACAGCTTTGTATAATCTCACGAAGTATGATATACCAAGCCTACTTTAGACAATCTATAATTTGCGCGTCAGAAAGATATATGTATTTATAATTCTATCTATAACTTTATGTTAATAGGATGTCTAAAACAAACTTCAAATTCTGTTGTCGCCGCGTTAAGAATTTTAATATTTCAAATTTGTTGATATAGTTATTCTTATATATATCGAGTGTTACAGAAAAAAAAAAACAATTTGTTGCTGAAATTAACATTTCCGTGAAACATCTTGTATTACGTCTCTATGCAGTAAGTACAGCGTATAGTAAATATAGAAAATCTGATATACATGCAAGAAGGAAGATTAATATACTTGATTTCTACACATAACTATAGGCTTTACAATCATACCTAGCTAGATACAAGGTCGAATAATATTGACTATAGGATTGGTCTTACCCTCGATAGTGAAAACGCCCATTACCAAGTTGGCCTCGATACTTTTTGCTCATGCATGCCTGTCTTTTTGCCATTTAGTATAAGAGAATTCATAGCGGAAGAACTCGATTCTTGCCGACACGCTTCCTACATGGACATTGTTTGTAGAAATGAGTAATTGGAAGGAAGTTAGCAAATCCTTCCTAGTAAATTTAAAATTTTTACACGAAATCGAATATTTATAGAAAAAATAAACGAAAAAAATACATTATAAAGGTATACATATGTCAATATCCAAATTGAAAATTCTTTAATATAAATTTTTATACAAATTTTAATGATAAAATTTCATACCAGCGCTATATTTGTCATTTTATCCTTTTTCCACGTCATCGAATGCACAAAAGAACCTCCATTTTTGTCTCATAAAATTATGACACATGACAGAAAATCACCAATGGAAAAATTCTTAAGGAGTATACATACTCGTATAATACACATTCATGCTTTCGGATTGAGTTTCCTTGATCGCTCTAAAAGACATTTTGTACTTGTTTAACAATAAAAAAGCTCACCCAGATCACTAATTAAAAATTAGTTATCGATGCATTTAGTTGCTGAAAATATGCGTAACATAAAAATCCTATCACTTGCACAAATGATATTTAAAATTTGATTAATGATATTATTTGGAATTGATATTTATCATTAATGATATTATATAAAATACTTTTATAAGAAAAAAATTTTTATTTACGGTCGATGAATTGTTAAATTATAATATATGTATCAGTTCCTAATGATGATTATTATTAACGTATCGTTCTATAATGTAATCTGTAAATATTACAAATGTACGAATATCTCTACTCTTCTATTTCTCAAATTTCAGAGATATTCGTTATTCTAATTTGACAATTTCCATCTCTTCTCGAATTATTAAACACATATCTTTAGAAAATATTAAACGATTCCATATAATGCAATGAATTAAGAGTCCTGTCCTACAAGCCGATTTCTATTCGATTTCTCTTCTTAAATGCACTCGCGACGAGTAGAGAATAGCGTTACAATTAAATCTGAAAAATAAAAAACATCTTGCATGTAAATTAAATATTCCATGCTCTCGTCCTCGGAAGTCGTGTTCCCAGTTCGTAGGTTTTTAGTTCGGTTTCTGATCAAAGAAAAAAGGAAGAATCATGAAACTACGTTTTGCGGTAGAGTGGTTATAGCGACACATTTTGTAATCACGTTAGTTCCTTCTTTTTTTTTGCAAGGAACATGGCCTTCCGCAGAAACGAGAAAAATCGAATAAATTATATACCTCGTGCGACAGTGATCGCAACGAGCAACGTGTTGTACACCTAATCTATGCGATCGTCGTCGACGATCGGCAAAAGTCGAGTCATTTTCCATTGCGGAGGGATTTTACGCAAACGGAATCTCTCTCAGAATGACGTAGACGCGTTGACTAAACGATTCTAAGATTTTATAAAATTGTAATTTAGCTTGCCTTTCTCGTGAATAATGCGTACAGCAAAGGAGAATTACATAGAAAAAAAATGTGCACATTGCGTCACATAACGCTGGTGTATCGTTTCTGTGTTGAAATATATTCTTATTTCTTTCTTATTATACTCATTGCTGTTTCGCTTTTCCAATATTTCTGGTTTCAGTAGTTTCTTTTGACGTTTCTGAGATTTCTTTATTGGTAAAAATAAGATTGCTTATTCAACTAGTAAATAGACAAATAAAGTATTGTATAAATTAAAAATATTGTGTCATAAATGTAATATCAGGGACAACAGATATATAAATATATACGTAAATTCAGAGGAATAACTAAAAATATACAAAATATGTAATAGATTATAATATTCCAAAAATGAGAAGAAAATTGAACATGTTATTTGAATGTTATTTTGAATTAATAACTTTTTCAAAAAGTTTAAATATGGAAAAAATAGAGAATCTGTAAATTATAAGATATATAATTAATGCTGTGTTGAATAATTATTTCTTATATTACGAAAATATAGATGATTTATTATGATAATATCAAAAATAAAAAATCATATTAAGTTTGTTACAAGAGTATAAATATTAATTTATATTAAATTACATCATATATATTAAAAGTTCATAAATAATATACAATTTAATAAACATTGTATAGTATGTAGTATGTTTTATATAAATTTTAAAACATTCTCCTATTTTTTTAATATATAACAATTAATGTGTAATAAGTAATCTTTATTAAACTTTAGTAACTATAATATTTATATATATATATATATAAATATTATAGTTACTAAAGTTTAATATAAAGATTATTTATTATACATACACACACACACATATATACATATATATATATATTTTATAAATACCTTCCTTGAAATATTGTGATATAATTGTATTTTAAAGTTTACTCTCGAAATTACAACAAATGTTAATGTCAAAATCTTAGTAATTGTAAAATGTGTTAAAATATTATAATAAAAGAATTTTCTTATTTCTGTTTCTCTAAGTAGACGATATCACCTCGAATTTATAATTATGTTTTATCAGTTGCTCGATCAGAGATGTTCTACCGAACGCAGCACCGGGAGTAAGTACTCCTCCGCTGTAAAAATATTAATACGTAAACATAAAAAACCAAAATTCAACACGTAATTATAATTGTCTTTCAATTGTCATAATTATTAATTGTCATTAATTATACTAGCTATGTTCTAAAACTTATCGTTAGTACTGAACATCTATAGCTCACGTTGCATGCATTATAGATTTTCAGTACTGGTAGTATATTATGTGGAACACATATCTACTATAAATGAATAATATTTAAATCTCCAAAAAATGACTACAGTAGACATAAGATTTATATTAAGTAAATAATTTACTAATTTGTTAGGTATTTATATTGATAAGTAATGAATTTACTAACTTGTCAGGTATTTTGTCAATTTCGTTAAGAATTATTATTGCCGATAACATGACTGCAACGCCAGTAAACTCATATCCAGGAGAATCACAAGAGAATCTTGTGATTACTTTCTTATTAGGTGGATCTGTATGTTTATCAGTAGGTTTAGCCAATCTTTCAGTCCATCCACTAGCTTTGAACGTAACAGCAAGATGTGTCGATTTGTGTATTTCTGGATTCGGGCTTTTGTGACTTGCGTAACCGAACGAAAATAGAGCAGGATGCTGTAAATATTTAATTATCTTGTATTATCTAAATATTCTAAATGATTTTAACAATCGCGCAAGTACTTGCATACATACTTTTAGAAGTAAATTACGACCGCATGCGAAGCGAGACAAAAATAAGAAAAGTATACTGCCAATCGCCATCATCAGGAATTCGAGGAAAGACCTAATAATAAATGTACAGAATTTAACAAAAAGTATTAATCAATATTAATTTCTGTTGATATCATATTTACTTCAATGTAGCATAAAATTTAACTTGCGCAGGCCTTTGTTTGTACTTGTCATATAAAAATCGTTGTGTACGACAAATTACTGAACGATCGGCACTCGGAAATGGTGTGGACCATCCTTCAGAAACATTGCTTCGATGTACTATACATCTACAATAAATGGAATTATTAATGCTGTTTGTCGTTAATATATTTTATATTTACATACGCACACACACACACACACACACACCACACACACGCACGCACGCACACGCACGCACGCATACGCACACACACTGATTCCTTTTTTTTATCAATATTGCAATAATTAAGTATTGAATATTTTCTAAATACTTAATACGCAAAAGAAAATTTACTTATATTTGACTTATTTGCCAAAATATGGTGTATGCTGAGTTGGGAAGCGATTTTTTCATTTCAGTTGGGAAGGTACTTTTTATAATAATTTTATTAATTTTTATAATAAACTATTTGTTAATGACATTGCAATTTTTTTATAACTAAACGCTAAAGTCGAAAGAAGTCGACTTTTTCAGTTTTAATCATATTTATTACAAAAAATAAGAGATAAGTAACGATAGAAGTAAAGCTTTCCAACTCTGGATTTATGTATGTATATACACAAGACATCTAGAAATGTATGTGTACCTTGATTTTAATTTTGGTGTGAATTCAGGCAACTTGGTAGGATATAATTTTCTGCGTAATTCCGGTAATTCTTTTGCATGAGCAAGAATGTATACAAAAGATTCCCAAGTTCCATAATTACACACTGGACCTTTCGTATCAGTAGAGCTTAACCACACGCCCATGTATACTTCAATAGCATTGATTTCTCCTTCAAATTTCTGTTGAGTAAAAATGACTCCCAAATCACTAGGAATACAGTCCATGCCACAAGCGGTTACTATGTAAACGCCAGCTTCTTTTGCTGCTTCGTTATATTTTAATTGCATTTCAATCATAAACTGTAAAATATTGAAGATATTAGAAAACATCAATTGATCATTGTTATGTAAACGTTGCTACCTGTTCTTCAGCAGTGACATCAACATAATGAGTGCGAGTAGCAATGCATGCTTTAACAACTTGTTCTCCATAAAATCTGTATGGACCGCAACAATTGATAAGTACTTTTGCTTGCTCTGTCATTTTCTTGAGAGATTCCTCATCTTTTACGTCAGCCAGAATAATAGGCACATTATCTGGTAAGATACATATAGGTAATATAATATTTATTAATATAATAAATAAAATAGTTTACTATTATAATTGGAATAATTAGATCTAAATTTTAAATGTACCAGTACCTAAAACAAATTCCTTTACAACTGCGTCTAAAGCTTCTTTCCTACGACCAGCAATACCAAACTTTATTTTCCCATCCTTACACATATGAGTTGCATTTTTCACTACATATTTTCCAGTATATCCAGTGGCGCCAAATATTACTATATCTAAACGATCTGCCATTTTCCTGTAATCTGTAGTAAAATACCATTAAAATCATTAATGTTTTTTACAATTTTATATTTAACTTAACAAAAATACCTTTGTTAATATAAATACTTACTATAAAAAATTTAAAAAGCCATAGTAATATATTTATGTACATTTTAATAAATCACTTGTGATAAATACATTTGTAGGCCCTTTTTAAATTTTTTATAAGAAATTTTTTATTTATATTAACAAAATATATGTATATATCATTAAATAAAAATGAACTAACAATATAATGAAAAATAAATAGAAACCAAATATAAGGCTTAATTAAAGGCTCCCAAGATAAAGTCACAAAAGATGAACAAAATGTGTAATGCCAATGAAAACTAACATTAGTTATATTTATGTATGATAAAACTAAATATATTATTATATAAATATATATAGAATTATAGAAATTACAACTTTTGGTATTGGATATTGGGTCTTCTTCAGTGTATAAAGCCGCGTATACATCTAGCAAACGAACAGCGAATGCGAACATTCGTTGGTTGTGTTCAGAAAATTTATGTCAAAGCGAATGAAAATCGAACATTCGATTTGCGTTCGACTGGGTTCCCTCATGAAGCAATACATTAAAGACAATTTGTATGCAATTCTCACGCGATTCGTCGAACTATTTTTGTACATCTACACTACATCGCGCACGAATTGTCTTTGATATACCGTTTCATAAGGGAACCCAGTCGAACGCGAATCCAATGTTCGATTTTTATTCACTACAAAATAAAAGAAGGAATGATAATATATGCAGTTTATTACACATAAATAACTAGTGTCAGTTCTTATTGGTAATATGTATCATTTATTTCGAGTTTATCTTTGGAGCTTATACTTAAGTCTATATATATATATATATATATATAAAATAGAAACCATTTTAAGGACTAAAGTAATATTTACGAAATTACCAATTTGATTTACAAGGGGAACACCGGAAATTGGATTTATGCCAATTTTTTGGTACCTCTACAGGTCAGAAACGAAATTCTGTGTTCGGCGATTTTTCCATATAGGCTTTCAAGATTTTAAATTTTAAAAATCGATTGTTAATACGATTGGCTCAAATAATTAGGTGCTTGCGTTAGAAGTCGAAGGATGGCTTTTCAGTCAATCGTAGGACTGCTTGCGAAACATATTAATTAATGGAACGACTAATTTACGCTGCCCAAAACACGGTCGATTTTCAAAACTTAAAAACTCGAAAACTGTGAAAAAATCACCAAATACAGAATTTTTTATCTGACTTGTAAAGTTATCAAGAAAAAAAATAGACATCTAAATCCAAGGATACCATTTCTGAAGTTTCTCTTATTATACAGTTCACATAAATATTATAATGTCCATAACATATATCTGTTTTGTAACAATTAATAATTACGTAACTATACAAACAACTAAGAATTATAATTAATTGCAAGTATCTACAGAGCAGATTTCAACATGTTTGACGCTCTACCGAAGATTTGAAAAAAACGCCCCCTTTTCTTCCTCTTATTTCCTCACATTCATATTGTATAATATATAATAATAAACGAACATATAATTCATACAAAATATCAATTCATTTTTTTAAACAAATTTTCAATATTTCAATATTTAAACATGTAATGTTTTTGGCATTATGTTTTAAAGCGCCTCCGCTTCAAGGCGCTCCGATATAACGCTTATAGTATGGGAGGCCGAGAGGCTAAATGTGGATTTATTCGAGCATCGTGGGGACCTATTGGATTGTGAAGATTAGATGCTAAAAAGAAAAAAAGGTTATATGATGTATGCAGTTTCAGTGGTGGGGGAGCGTGTACAGGTTTTCAAAGAAAACAGTGACAATGCAATACTCGAAGCGTGTCAGATATTAATAGTGTAAGCGACCCATGTTTTTCTGATAACGGATAAATATAGAATAGAATAGAAATTTATTCACTTCAGCATACATAGCCAAGAAGGGGACTTGGTTTACATAAATACCTATTGCACACATTCTTCCATACCTTCTATGTTTACTTCGCACGCTCCTCTGAAGCATACTCTATACACAGCCATATACTATCACAATTTGCGCTTAAATCACAATTCATGCCGCCTATCTATCTTAATATCTAAGTGACTAAATACTAAGTGTCTCACCTCACAATTCCCGCTCTTTATCTATACATTACTTTCACGTACATCCACACTCTTAAACCCGTACACGCCTACTAATACCTCAATTATTCAGTCTGAAATTTCTTTTGCCTCACCTTCTACACCTTTCTTTTGATCCCTATTTCTGAGTACCTTCTCTCTCTCTCTTTCCAGAGTTTATACAGTATCCTACCTTTCGTTTCGTCCAACCTTTCGTTCCATAACGGATAAATATTAATCTGACGGTTTACGTGGTGGGGTTAGCTGTAGGAAGGGGTCAAAAAAAGGGGAAAAAAAAAAAATTTCCAGAGCGCATCTCGAGCGCGTCAGATTTTTGAAATGTACGCTTTTCTACATGTAATTAACACACCATACCTTAATCTGACGCGCTCGAGTTTTCGAACGATCGATTTTTTTTATTTACTAATCCCTGGACCCCCGGCTCTATATAGAGGTTTCATATTTGGTGGGGGTACCCCGCTTTAGGGTGCAAACTTTCCCCCTTTATGTTATTCTGACGCGCTCGAGTAAATCCCAAAATCCCCGGTTGGCCTCCCGTACTATTACCGTCATGCTTACAGCCTAAAACCGGTCCTAAAAGTTTCTAAATATTTTTATCGCAACTCAATATCAATTTCGGTTTTGTTTCACTTATCACTTGCAAAACTCACGAGCATCGTTTGTCCCTGTTTAATATTTGTTAAACAACAAGGATAAAATGATTCCACGAGTGTTGTGAGTGTTAAAAATAAAACGCAATCATATTCCTCAACAATCTTGATGGCCGACTGTTGTCGACGTACAATGCGTATTATTTAACACTAACAACGCTTGTGAAATCATTCCATCCTTGTTGTTTATCAAATGTTAAACAAAGACAAACGATTTGCGAGCGTTAAGTGGAATCTACCTTTAGTGTATCTCGATCGTATCACATATGATGCATTAATTTTTATTCATCGAATGTTAAATAAGGTCAATAAGGATAAATAATATTTAACAATTTTAACTCACAATAAACAACATAACATCTTGGATCTTAATAATGTTGAATGACATATTAAAATCTATGAATGACATTAAAAATCTGTAAACAATAAATTTATATTGCGAAAAATATTACTTCGGCCGGGAGTCGGCTTACAATTAGTAATATTCTCTCTTCGTACAATAATAATAATCTATTTTATTTACCACTTTTACAAAAAGATAAAAAAGGCTTCAAGTATAGAGTACGTGTTTGTAGGTGTGCTCCTTGAAGAAAAAAAGGACTTTCCATTCCAAACTATGACTACCAAATAATTTTTTTCAAAAAATACATGAAATCTTTTAATTGCACCAATTATAAACAGAAAATATATTATTATTGAAACATTAAACTATCAAATTAATAATAATTTTTCCAAACCTATTCCAAACCTACTTTCCAAATAACCATCAAAATAATAATTATTTCAAAATAATATAATAACTCCAAACCTACTTTTCAAACTAACAAAGTAATTATTTTTTTGAAACTGAAATCCAAATGCTAACGTCTTTATGCCTATAATGATATATCTATTATATGTGTATAATCTTCTAACTGTATACCTATATACGTATTTTCAATTCCATTCTATTCTAAAAAATACATGAAGAAAAAACTTGGCAAAAAAAAACTTTTATTACACAACATGAGCGGTGGTTATTGATTGAGCATACATAGAATTTGATCGGTTCAACCATTATTGAAATCCAATACTCTCGATTGTTCACAACTCGTCGATTCGCGTATAAACTGCGAGGCACTGAGCGTTCACTTGGCGCGAGATACTATCGTGTCTCTTGAATTATGCATATCATGTATGAAACGGAATGTAACTATATGAAAACAGAATTAATGAACACCGTAGCCATATTAGACATAATACCGTTCGGTTATTACGGATCACAGATTGCAATATGATCATATGACTTTCAATGGGAAGATGTTAAAATTTTAGATGAAGAACCTAATTATAGAAAGCGAATAATTTCTGAGATGCTAAACATTAAAAAGCAGAAAAATAGTCTTAATTTACATACAGACACTGAAGGTCTTCACGATTCATATATTCCCATTGTAAATAAGGTTTGATCTTTTGTTACCGATAATCGACACACTGCTTAGGTTTGTTGTTATATCACAGTATTTGCAAGATAGTTAAACGTTTCAGTACACTTAATCCTTGCATTCGTTTTATTTTACATATTTTATACAATAAATTTTGTGAAAATGTTTTATATTACTTTTATGTTTATTTTACTCTATGACTTTTTTTTTTATTTTATTTTATTTATATTGTAAACTGACAAATCGTTTTCGCTGGTGAGTTAGACAATTTTTTTTTGAATTTTATTATTTTCACATCTTTTCATTTTGTTCTCATGCCAAGTTACAGATACATTGTTTCAATATACGATTTTGCCATCTTGTATTGCCAATGTTGTGTAACGAAGAAAGAAATCGAGGAGTCAGTGAGAAGTGTGTTGTCTTAATATTGGAATAAGGAATTTTTGTTGAACGTCTGAAGAGGACTCAAACCAAGAGTCGAAACTTGTTACGACATTTTACATCGAGCGATTTTTTATATTATTATATATTGACTGATATTCTAATTTTTAATTGTGTCTAAAGCGGTCAAGTATTTCATTGTATTCTTTTTCTTTTTCTTTAAAAATTCATATTATAATTTTAATGTTATAATCGCTTTTTTGTTTACTTACGAATTGACTCTCATTGTCCTTCACTTTGTTTTAATTATTACTATATGAAAACATAATTGATTTGTGCATCAATAATAACTGAATAATTACAGAGATTTAATGAGAAAATAATATTGTAAAAATAACATTGTACGAATGCACAAAATAATGAGACAGTAAATCTGCTGCTCATCTACCAGAAAAAAGAGCAACAATGTTATTGTTACAAAGCGCAAAAAATGGAAACAAGAAACTGCATGAGAAAATAGATAGATCTTACATAAAGTAGATACATAATAATATATAAGAAAGAAGAGGGCTACGAGCCAAGTGTCATCAACAGTTAAGTAAAAAAATTGTTTTCATTTAATTAAAAAATAATAAAACATTGAATGTCATTAATTTAAAATATATTTAATGTAAAAGACAAAGACCAAAAGACAACAACAAACATTTCGACCCCTATCGGGTCATTTTCTATGTTCGAAAAATAAGTAACGGTAAAAACAAAGTAATAAATTAATACAATTTTTAACAATAAAAACATTTTCTCAAACGCAAAAGACATCTAATTAACGCTATTAATGTTATCGTCCGCAAACAATGAAGTGGTGTAATAATATGGTAAGGTAATCTTATACCGCGTAATCATAGTTTCTGTTAAAAAATAAACGTGTAATGTAAAAATGTGTTAAAAGTAACTGAGATATAAAAATTATATAATAAGCGACTTTTAAGTAGATTACCTGAAAATATGTCGGTCCAAACAATTATTAAGTTGTTTTATTTTATAGAGACAATGCGATGAGAGAAGTATAATTTTGAATACATGACTCTACAATGTTCAGAGTCAAAATGTTAGATATTCTAGGTGAAAAATGGTAAAGGAGAGGGGAAGCAATTCTCAAGAGAGGGTAAAAGGATTTGGTAAAGAGAATGGGAGAAACATAAGATGTAACGAGAGGAAATCTTTAAGAAGGAGAAAGAGAATGTATAATTTGTGAGTAATTTTCTGGTAACGATTCGGTCTCATTCTGTTTATTAAAGCCCTGTTTTTGTTTTTTAATGTGAAACATTTCAGACACTAATCTCTTGTTGTATGATTCAATGTCCAAAATCTCAACATCATTCCACTTAAAATTGTGATCAAATTTAATACGATGGTCGGATATGACTGAGGGAGAGCCCGTCTTTTTTTTAATGTCAGAAACATTTGATATTTACAGGGAATGGAAAGTTACTTTTTAAAAGTAACTAGTTACAGTTACTCGTTACCGAGTAAAAAATGTAACTAGTTACAGTTACAGTTATCGCTTTTTAAAAGTAACTCGTTACAGTTACCGTTACTTGAAAAATAACTTTTCGTTACTTTT
>NW_017279439.1:24003-36235 GCF_001594065.2 Cyphomyrmex costatus | reverse complement strand
ATATATATATATATATATATGTGTATCTATATTATACACGTGAAAAAAACAAATCACAATTCAAGTGTGCTACAACATGCAAGATATAAAAATAAACTAAACATACTTACGAAATTGTCAATTAATGTGAATTAATAATTGAACAGCTCGAGTTTTTTCCTCAAAAAAGTATGTCTTTCTGTGAGACAAATCACTACTTGAATAGTTACACGGATGTAACTGTCTGTAGATATCGACACTTGACAGTTAACTAACGAAAAAAAATACGTTACTTATACATAATGTTGCACGGAACTATA
This sequence comes from Cyphomyrmex costatus, assembly GCF_001594065.2. Lineage (NCBI taxonomy): Eukaryota > Metazoa > Arthropoda > Insecta > Hymenoptera > Formicidae > Cyphomyrmex > Cyphomyrmex costatus. The sequence goes on along the minus strand of NW_017279439.1, from coordinate 35,936 downwards.
TGCGAGAAAGAAAGAGGGCAGAGATGTTCTGCGTATAACCAGTTTTCGAACAGTTATATTTGAAGTCATCTCGAGATACCATGAACCAATCAGAAGGCCACATTATATCGTAGTTACCCCCATCACACGCTACTAAGGCTGCGTTCCATTTAATGTTCATAGCGCCAGTGAGATTATTTTATCCTTGTTATTTATCAAATGTCAAACAAGGAAAAACGGTGCTCGTGAGCGTTGCGAGGCGTTAAGTGGAACACAGTCCAAGTAGTAGCAAGTCGGAATTTGACAGTTTTGTCATGGATAGCTCTTTCTTTCCAGTGCGCCGTTTTTTAATCTGTGCGTTACTAAAAATAAGAAGATGTTAGCTGCGTTCAGTAGATTCAACAGTTTTGATTCGTGTCGCTGATTGGATTATTTTAGATCTAAAGAAATAGTCTCATTTCAGCGAAGTCTTATAAAATAGTTGTAAAACTGTTGAGTCTGCTGAACGTGACCATTATAACAGTTTGTGATTTTTTAAAAGTATAAATATGTATTGGGGAAAAAATGGAGAATTTGTTAGTACTATACTCAGTAATTTAGTGAGTTTACATCAGTTTACATAAATACAATGACTGTATGGGAGCGAACCATGACAGTACGAAGCGACATATGTGTGATGTGTGAAGCGCTCAATGCTACAGTATATCGATTATATGTTTATATGTATAAGCAGGGCCGTAGCTACCGGGCGGGCAATGCGTGTATCACACGCAGGCGCTTTTTTATGAGGGCGCCAAAATCACAAGTTGCCAAGGCGCTTTATAATTAATATACATTAACACAATACATTAGACTAGTATCACTAGTGTTCGTGTTTCTCATTTAAAAAACTCCATATTAAAGCTCAGATTAGTGGATTTTATTAAATAATTTTGAATCAGTGGATAATCAGAGTGGATAATCCTCCTTGAGGATGGCTAAAAACAATGGCCGAAATATCCAAATGTCTATGTAATTAGTAATTACATATCATGTGTTTATTAAAACTCTTTTTACAAATTTGCGATTTGATTATCGCGTTGACTCCATATTAGTCAAATTAAAATTTTTTTTTTTATTAAAATATATGCAGTCTATTATTAATTATTGTATTGTATTCCTTTACTTTATATAATATGAAGGGGAGGAGCGCCTAGTACCAAGCTTACACGCAGGCGACTTTATACCCAGATACGGCCCTGTGTATAAGTATTAAATAGTAACTCCAACAGAATTTATAATTACAAGGTATATAATTAACACTGTATTGAATATTTATTTCTTATATTACGAAAACATGGACGATTTATTTTCATAATAGCAAAAATAAAAAAAAATCATTAAGTTTATTACAAGAGCATCAATATTAACTTAAATTAAATTACATGTATTACAACTCTTAAATAATTAACAATTTAACAAACATATTATATTTTGTATAATTTTATATAAATTTTAAATCTTTCTCTCATTTATTAACATATAACAATTAATGTAATAAGTAACCTTTATTAAACTTTGGTAATCATAATATTCATATATATTAGGTGCATTCAGAATAATACTGCTCACTGAGCGTTCGGTGAGCGGTTGTCGTTCTGAATGCACAGATTATGTCTTATAAATACTTTCCTGTTGAATACTGTAAGATATAAATATATTTAAAGTTTACTCGAACCACAAGAAATGTTAATATCAAAATAAAGCGTAATTATAAAATACGTTAAAATATGTTAAATAAGAGCATTATATAGAATTTTCTATTATTATCTCTCTCTTTTTCTCTCTTTATTTCTCGATAGACGATATCATCTCAAATTTCACGTTATGTTTTATTAGTTGCTCGATCAGAGATGTTCTACCAAACGCAGCACCGGGAGTAAGTACTCCTCCGCTGTAAAAATATAAGTACACAAAAATAAAAAACAAAATTTAATAATAACTGTTTTTCAATTCTGTTATTAATTATGTTACTCTTTAATAAATAATTTTAAATCTTTTAAATTTTTTAATATTTACAAAAAAAATTACTATGGTAAACATGAGAGTTACATTGATAAATAATTAACAATTTACTAACTTGTAAGGCATTTTGTCAGTTTCGTTAAGAATTGTTATTGCCGATAAGATCACCATGATGCTAGTCAACTCATATCCGGGAGAATCACCAGAGACTCTGGTGATTACTTTCTTATTAGGTGAATCTGTGTGTTTATCGGTAGCTTCAGCCAATTTCTCAGTCCATCCACTAGCTTCAAATGTAAAAGAAAAATGTGTCGATTTCAGCATTTCCGGATTCGGGCTCTCGTGACTTGCAAAACCCGCCGAAAATAGAGCTGGATACTGTAAATATCAGATTTAATTATCTTCTATTATCTAAACGATATACTTTTATATAATATACTTTTATGTAATTTATATAATGTATTCATGAATAGACAGAATACATTAATTATATTGATTTGTTACTATAAATTAACAATTAATTATTAAGATTGTCAGGATATTCGAATTGATTAAATTTTGTTATATGTGTAATTATTAGAATTTAATGTGATTACAAACGAATAATATAATCCAATTTTATCTATGATGACTACACTTATTATGAACATAATAAAAACAGCATTAATGCCAACTAAAGACCTTATGAAAGCATATAAAATATTTATATACGTTGACAAAAAGTATAGATTCTCAGGATTTCATATATTACATTTTTTACCGGTTATTAGGTTCAAATGTATTGTGATATTGAGGATGATCAAACTGGATTCGAAACGTGTGTGTGCGTGCGTGCGTGCGTGCGTGTGTATGTATGTATGTATATATGTAATGTAAAAAGTTATTATATTATTAAAATATTATTATTTTAGCTCGTAGCCTTGGTATTAATATTTTGATATTTATCTAAATAATTTTATCAATCGCGTAAGTACTTGCATACATACTTTTAGAAGTAAATTACGACCGTATGATGAGCGAGTCAAAATTAAGATAAGCATACTGCCAATCACCATCATCAGGAAATCGAGGAAAGACCTAATAATAAACGTACAAAATTTAACAAAAAGTATTAATCAATATTTATTATTAATGATATCATACTGACTTTATTGTAAGATAAACTTGAATTTGCGCAGGCCTCTGTTTATATTCGTCATATAAGAATCGCTGTGTACGAAGAGCTACTGAACGATCGGCACTCGCAAATGGTGTGGACCATCCTTTAACAACATCGCTTTGATGCATCATCTTTCTGCAATAAATAGAATTATTAATGCTGCTTATCCTTAATTACTATTTTTTTTTCTTTTATCAATATTACACTAACTTGCATATTTTCTGAACATTTAATACGTATAAAAAATTTCTTTATATTCGACTTATTTGACAAAATGTGATTTATGCAGAATTGAGAAGCGTTACTTTTTATAATAAACAATTTAATAACATTAAAATTTTTTTATAATTAAACGTTAAGATTATACTAAGGTTGAAAAAAAGACTTCTCCAACCTTAGTGTTTAGTAATAAAAAATTGCAATGTCATGTTTATTATAAAAAGTAACAGAAAAGTAACGATAATAGTATTTCCTGCTCTAGATGTGTATATGTATATACACAAGATATCTAAAAATATGTATACCTTGTTAATTTCGGTGTGAATTCAGGCAACTTGGTAGGATATAATTTTTTGCGTAGTTCTGATACTTCCTCTGCATGACCCAAACTATGTACTGCACTTTCCCAAGTTGCATAATTAAAAAGTGGACCTTTCTTATTAGTAGTAGCGCTCGACCACATATTCATATATATTTCAATAGAATTGATTTCTCCTTCAAATTTCTGTTGTGTAAAAATGATTCCCAAATCACTAGGAATACAATCAAAGCCACAAGCGCTTACCATGTAAACGCCAGCTTCTTTTGCTGCTTCGTTATATTTTAACTGCATTTCAATCATAAACTGTAAATATTGAAAATATGATAAATCATCAATTGTTCATTATACTGTTACGTAATGTTAAATTACCTGTTCTTCACCAGTGACGTCAACATAATGAGTATGACTGGCAATGCATGCTTTAATAACTGGTTCTCCATAAAATCTGAATGGACCACAACAATTAATGAGTATCTTTGCTCGTTTTGTCATTTTCTTGAGAGATTCCTCATCTTTTACGTCAGCCAGAATAACAGGCACATTCTCTGATAAGATACATATAATATAATATTTGCTAATAATAAATAAAGTGATTTATTATTATGATTAGAATAATTAGTTCTAAGTTTTAAATATACCAATATCTGAGGCAAATTCCTTAACAACTGCGTCTAAAGCTTCTTTCCTACGACCAGCAATACCAAACTTCATTTTTCGATCCTTACACATATGAGTTGCATTTTTCACTACATATTTTCCGGTATATCCAGTGGCGCCAAATATTACTATATCTAAACGATCTGCCATTTTCCTGTAATCTAATGCAAAATATCATTAAAACCATTCATGTTTTTTAGAACTTCACTTTTAACTTGATAAAAATATCTTGAATATATTATAAAAATTTAGAAAGTGCTTATTTCAATATATTTATCACACATGTTTCATTAATGTGTACATTATATGAAATTATATATACATATATATATATAATTAAATAAAAAGAAATTTAGTTAACATTATAATAAAAATATATATAAACCAAATATATAAGTAATGGTTCCAAAGATAAACTCACAGATGATAAATAATATTTAATGCTCATAGAAGTTGACACTATAGTTATTATAAAAGTTAGTACAAGACTCTCAATTTCAAAATGACAATTATGTAATGAGAAAGAACTAGTAAGAGTCTCATAAATAGAAACACTTTCATAAATATTCAAATAAAAAATTGAGATACCACAAAGAAAACTTTACTTAAATTAACATATTCCAATTATGATAATTAAGTAGTTAATTTAAGTAGTTTTCTTTGTTTGTGGTATCTCAGTTTTTTATTTGAATATTTATGAAAGTGTTACTATAGTTATTCATGTATAAAGAAATTGAATATATTAAATAGTAAAATTACTAGACGTTTCAACCCTTGGTGTATTGGGTCGTTTTTAGTGAATAAGAGAAATAATCGTCAAAATTTGTCACATTACTAACATAAGTAAAAGAAGATATAGCATAATGTCGCCATATCATTGTTAAATTGTTGTCTAAACGTAAAAATGTTTTATATTGTTCATATTTTGTATTTGTTATATTTTAAAGTAATCAAAAGTTAGAATTTTGACTGAAAATATAAAATTAACATAGTCACTATGATAAAATGTATATTGATTGAATCACTAAAAAAAGCTTACATTTTGTAATTAGAATAATCTATAATCAATGCAATATGAATTATGAATACAATGAGATATCATGTGAAATGTTGATTAACATTGACAACGTTTCAGATAAACAATATAAATTTTTATATTTGAGCAAGTTTAACGCTGATATGACATTGTATCATACTTTCTTTTAGTTTTCAATATGACAGTATTGTGTTTTAATGATTATTATATATACACACAAAGGAAGACCCAATATTAAGGGTTGAAATGTCTAATTTTTTATTACTATAATATATAGTTTTATTACACATGAACAACTAGTGTCGGCTCTTATTGACATTATATTATCATTTATTTCTTATAAATTTTATTTGGAGTCTTTACTTAATATATTTATAAATAGAAACCATTTTAAAAGGACCAAAATGTTTACAACCAATTTGACTTATTCTGCATAAATATTATGATATTCACAACATATATCTGTTATGTAACGATTAATAATTTTGTAACTATAAAAAATGTGTAATTTCAAAAATTGAGAACGTCGTATACTTACCGGCGAATTGACAAGAACATTAACTGATATGACGCTGCAATTTTACATACCGCGTGTATATATATATAATATACGTAAAAAAACGGATCACAGTCAAGTACTACAGCATGCAAGATATAAACTAAATGTACTTACGAAATTATTAATTCAATCGAATTAACAACTGAATAGGTCGTATTTTTTCTTCGAAAAAGCGAGACGAATCACGATTACACCGCTTTGCACCGCTTGTGCACGTGGACACACGGGTGTGGCTGTCGATAGGTATCGAAACTCGACAGTCAATTGACGTCTAACGACAAAAACGGCATCGTTTACACAATGCTGGACGAAACTGCGCGCTGGAGGAAGGTGTACTGAAGTGTACTCTGTACGCATCTGTACTATGTTCATATAAGCGCGCCAAAAATTAAATAATTAGCATCTATGCCGTGGTTACTCCTTCTCTTCATCGTGTTGTTTCTTTTAATGATATAATAAGATGTCATTTTTTTCATTAATCATTTAAACCAGATATATATACGAGGAAATATAAAATCTATTTTTTCACTCGGTACAATAATGCATCTCTCAGTACAGATTTTTATCTAGATTTGGCCTTGTATGTAATATAAAAGGAATTTATTTTAGAAATACCGTAATAATCAATATGCAATTTATAGTTTCGGATCACACAAGAAAGACAAATAAAAACCAAATTAAGAATGAATTGTGTAAACATAAGGATTTTTTCGTTATATTTGAAATGTAAGAGTTTATTATTTATTTTATTTGTTCCAAGACAAATAAGCATATAATTAAATATATAATTTGCGATTAATTTTGTTTGATATCTACTATATTTAAATCACTCAGATTTTATATTAATACAATAAAAGCACTTTATTAATCATCGTACATAGAGAAGCGAACAAAGGTTAAACATCAAAAGACAAAAAACGACTCGGGAAGACAGAAAACAGCAGCAAGACAAAAAACAACATAAAAATATAATAATCGATAAAATCATTCCTCGGCAATAGATTCAATTCACAACACCTGTAAACTTACATTAACATTAACTTATAAAATTACATCTCAACAAATATTATAAAATATATTATAGCACATGAGTGATATGTACTATTTTTATTATACATATATATATCTAATTTTAAAAAAATATGAAGCTTCTTTACAATTTTATTATAATTGATATAGGATTTACTTTATTAATTTTATTCTGTTTCGTTTTTGTTAGCCACCCTGTATATATCTGTATCTTTTGATACTTGAAGAGGAAAAGATTTGTATTAAATATTTACATATGGGTAGATGATCCGTAATGAGAATCGAGTGTAGCAGTTTTAACTTGAAAATTGCGCAATTCCGATCGCTTATAAGGCTGGCAACTTGATTTAGATTTGTCTTGAACAATTTCGAATATACCGATGCAACATGCAATGATATGTATATGTATTGCCGTTTAATGGTAAGATAGCTGCATGATAACATTACCTTGAGTTGTCAGAAATAATAGCATTATATGATATTGCGTGTTATTATGACAACATGACAGTAAGAGTACAATAAATAATGATGACGATGTTAAAATCGTCGACAAGTTGCTACTCAAAGTTGTCATATCGTAAAAGCATCAAGTTGTTAACATATGAGAACTCAGTTGCTGCGACTGAGTATTCTGATAGAACATAAACTTAGCAATGACTTAGCAAGTAACATGCCAGCAGCAAGACAAACACATTATCTGAATAATTTATTTGAATTATGCATAATTCACATATGGATACATCGATAGAGATTTAATTCCTCCTTCGAATTTTTTGCTAAAAATAACTTCCAAATTGTGTTAGGAATACAAACAAGACCACAGGCACTTACCATGTGAATACCAATTTCTTCTGCTGCATTGTTATATTCCAATTTCCCCGTGAACTGTTAATAATTATCAGTGGTTATTGTTTGTTTCAAATATATATTCAATTACTTCCTCTTCAGTGACTCAATATAATAAGTAGCAATGCACATTTTAACAACTGGTTCTCCATAAAATCAATGATAGGGACCACAACAGCTGACAAATATCTTTGCTCGTTGTCAATTAAGAGTTTTCTCGTCTTTTAGGTCAATCGGAATCATAGGTACATTCTCTACAAAGATACATATATAAATGTTCGTTAATAATATGACAAAATAATTCGCTATTTCTTGAAATAATTGAAACTTTAAATGTACCCACTTCAATGTTTAAAATTTCCTTTAAATTTCCTTTAATTTCCTTTTTATGACCAGCAATACCAAACTTTATTTTTTACTCTTTACACGTGTGTTGCACTAATATTTTCCTTCACTACATATTTTCCAGTATATCCAGTGACACCAAATATTATTGTAGTCAAACGATCATCTGTCATTTTTCTCCAATCTATAGTTAAATAATTATTATATATTTTATACTTACATTTAACTTAATATAAATGTTTTAATATAAATCTAAACTCCACGAGAAATATTGCACAAGTATACTCACCAAATATTTATTGAGAAATAAATAATTTATTATTTACAGTATTTTTTTATATGGTGTTGGAAAAAGCGGCACTTATACAGGATCAGTACATCTATTTAAAGCAAAGCACATTCCTAACCGCATTTTGATACAGTCGTTGATTTTATAGCCAGTGTTATATAATTTTACACTTAGTTAAATAAAAAAAATTAAAAATATTAAATTTGTATGCACATGTAAAAGATTAAAATATTATAATTAAAAAAATATTTTTTGATATTGTGTTTCAAACATAAAAAACGCTACTATTACCATGAAAAACTGTTCTGCAGATATATTTTCAGAAACGCAGAGCAATCTACAATAAAGATAGATAAAATACGTTATTATGATCGCTTTACATATTTAATATACGCACAATTTTAAACACTATTCCATTATGCCACTGTATTCATTCTCCGAATCGATATTTACAATTCGCAGCCTTCTCATCTCTTTATTTCATTGTTGTACATTCCAAACCATCGCAATCGATTAATTTATAAACATACGATCGTTTATAAATTAAATAACTCTCGCTACGTCTCATTTCGCAAATGAATCTTCGGTGAGCTATTGGCCACACGATCAATCTTATATCCAAACACAAAAAAATATGAATTACATTCTTTCTCTTTTAACACCAATCCATATCGTCACAAATATTTTTGTCTCGCTTTTTTAATATATATGCTTATGTTACTATTTACACAAATGCACATGAAGATTTCAAAATTAGCTTCACGCGACGCGTAAAATAATCTACAAAATAATTTATTTTATATAGGTCAACGAGACAATATACTCAGCATGCAATATTGATAATTTTGGATTATACAAGATAATGTATGTTCTATAAGTCGTTCTCGATTTTCACTTTGTTTCTTCATTTACTAGGAATATAAAACTTTATGAGAAGCCCTTTCTTATAACAAAGAAATGTTATCAGCTGTCCATTATTAATTAGAGCAAAACATGGTTATCTTTGATAGATTTCTTTATAATTAATTACTAAATTTAAAATCTTTTCAGTTAAAAAATATTTTATAAGAGACGTCTAGTGTGAGATTATATGATATATATAGATAATATAAAATCCTTATATCAATTTCCTCTCTTTTACTCTTTCTTCCCTTTTGTCTTTTCTGTTTTCTTCCTTTTAACTGAAACAAGATTGAGGTAGCAGATACTTCCTCATATTTTATGTTAAATAAACATAATGCTGTATTAAGTGATTCAACAGTTCGATACGAACGGAGTATAACTATCGGTCTTATGTTAATATTTACAAGTATGTCACATCGGTTTTGTATGTTTAGAATACAAAACTATGGTAGCATAAAATAATGAACGCAAAAATAGTACTTTTATCTATTTCTAATCTTTTCAAATGCGCCAGAAGACTATCGAAAAAAAGGTGCAATCCAATCTGTGTTTCCATATTTTGATTTTCGTAACAGATTACGTTAGAAAGCTGCTGAATTAACGCGTTAATTGTCAACCGATATTTTACTATCAAAATACAATAGATCGACATAGCGTATGATTTCAGTGGGCCTACCGATTGATTGAATAATCTCGTGTATTATTCCATCTCTGTGAAACGGTGTTCCTTTAAATATTGATCTTTTTATATAAAGAAAATTGTTATGTTATATAAGTTTGTACAATTTTACAGACATTATACTATAACGCAAACCACGTTCGTTTGTGTGTACTGTAATGCCATGAAATTAAATTATATTAAGCATAGAGCCGACTAATTATTAACTCTCATCATTTTCTCAGATAAAAACAATGAAACTAGACATCATTCGAGGCGATTATGTGCGCGAGCTATATTTCTAAACTAAATATACATATAGTTAGTATCGAAAAATGCAAAATATATGCGCGTAGCGCGGAAGCAGTTTACTTATTTTACATAACAAAAGTTACGATAGAGGATGCGGTACAATCAACGCTATCAATGTTCGAGAACAGTTTAGGATGTGACCCATTTAGCATTTTACAGAATATTCTAGATGCGTAACGCTCTAGAACACTCAGATTTTCCAAAACATCGATTAATTTGTGCAAATGTTGACAATGTTAGTACACCTAACAAAAGTGGAAACTTTCAAGTCGTTAACTGAACCGCATACGGATACTGCGTATATAGTAGAAAATATATATATTTGATTCTAATGTCGCGTCGTTAATTTTTTTCATAATTGGACGATAAAATTGTGAATTCGAATATGCAAGAAAGGATAAGTTTATTAATTTAAAAAATTGTAAAAAGTACCATTTAGAATTGTGTTCAAGTATAATTTATGTGCTTTTCATTTATCATGTTATACCTAAATTATGTATAATAATAAATTATCATGTTATACATATATCATGTTATAAATAAATTTATTTTAAATAAAAATAATTTTAACATGTAATGAAAATTCCATGAAATTATACTGGTTACAATATAATTGGTACGTACTTAAAAAGAAGCGGAAACATTATTTATTCATATTCTTCAACGAATTCCGATATACGTTCTGATATATAAAAATTTCTCGTTATGCGCCAAGGATATAATTCGATCTCCCTGGTATGTTTTTCCTTTCCATAATCTACACATCTGTAAAATTTTCTAATCTAGGGAGTATCATGCATATCCTAGACACATCTTCGACAATCATATTATCCGTTTATTATACTACAAACGTCGGAATAATTCTTTTATACATATAGATACAAGTGGTGCATGCTCACAGAACATCGTGCACCGTGTATTCAGTACTTCTCCCATGTAGAGACGTAAGAGGGCCAGTGTTGCAAACGCTCTCACTCGAAACAAAATTATACATAAAATAATTTCGATATCGTGTCACAACCGAGGAAGAAAGAAGCACTAGGAGTTGGCGTTTGGTGGCGGTGGTCTTCTATCGTAGTCTCGCCTGTAATCTTTGTTCGGTCGCCAATCATTGGAGTAACCATCTCCTGCGTAACCACGACTTCTAAAATGACTTGATGCAATATCCGAGGGCGGATAACCACCACTGCTACCTCCATAGCCACCTGGCCCATATCCGTAACTGTGTGGTCCCGATGAGTATCGATAATAATCACTGAAAAATCATACTCATTAAAATAAAATTTATGAAATAGATCGATCGGATGTACAGATAAGTTATTCCTCACTTTCTTTTGTCGTTCATATGCATTCCACGATCTCGATCTCGATCTCTATCTCTGTGATAACCACCGGACATTCGACCATAAAGATCAAAGCGATCGCGTTTATGATCTCCGAATCTATAAAAAATTGCAAAGTTAAGAAATGATTAACTTTACATTATTTGCGCGGGTTTTTTTAAATGTAATTACTCGCGCTATTATATGTTTCTGAGACTCAAACGTTTCATCTCAATTCATTTCATGACACTATCCTCTTTGATTATTTACAATTATTATAAGGTTGGTAACGTC
>NW_017279439.1:0-23968 GCF_001594065.2 Cyphomyrmex costatus | reverse complement strand
TATATATATATATATATATACACACACACATTTTAAATAAAAATGCAAAATAATAAAATAATGTGTTTAAAAATAAATATAATAATGTATACATATAAGTAAACATTCATATGTTTAGCAAATTTATAAGATGAGGATGTTCTAAACACTTTACATAAATAATAAAGAATAATAAATAACAATGGAACAAAGATATCTATTCATGCTTAATAATCTAAATAATTTTACATTAGAATGAAATTAAATCTAAACTAAACTAAATATAAAACTATTAGAAAATATTTTAAACATTGAAGTATATATGGATTAAGAAAATGAGCTTACCCGTACCTGCCGTCTCTCATATCTCTCCCGTCTCTGGATAACCAATGATCGTCGTCCCTGCTACCACTATAATGACCCATATTGTACCCACCGTCTCTCCGAATTCTATCATCCTTGTTCATACTTAATCTATCTCTGTCGTGTCCCCTATCTCTATCTCTATCACGATCCCTATCTCTTTTCATATCTTTATGCTTCGATTCTTTTTGCTCTTTATGTCGCGATGTGTCTGCGCTGTTAGTAGTATTCGATGTGGAATTTGGCGTTGACGTTATAGGCGTAATCGTAATAGCACCAATAGTAACTGCGGACGTACTGCTGATATTGCTGCTGACAGCGGAAATATTTGAGAGATGTTTCTTACTTTGCATACTGCTATTCGAGTTTTCCTCGATATCATCAGCTTTACGTTTCATTATTCTGCTATCTTTATTACTGCTGTCTCCCTGTTGTTGCTTGTCAAAATGTCTATCGTGAGACGATTTTTCATTGTGTTTCTGTTAAATAAAACAAGAAATTATTATGATTTCTCATATATTTGTTTTCAATAGATTTGTTTGCAATAAATTAAAAATAACTTAATAAATTAAAAGTAAATTAACGCGCAAAGTACCTTTGCAGTATTAGAAGTATCCTCTTTTTTATCGGGACTAGCTGTGGCACCACCATTGTCGCTATCTTTCTTTTTTGCTAGATTCTTATACATTTTATAAAGCTTTTTCGCTTTAAAGGTTGTAAACTTGGAAGCAAAGTACCAAAGATTGCTTTTCCATTCTTTGATTTGTTCAGGGTTTTTATATTCCGCCAGACACGTGTCAATATGGTTCCCAATTTGGTAAAGACTTCGACGTGCGCGAGCAACTCGCTCCTCCTCGCTCAGAGACATATCTGGTGTGTCTAAGGACTTCAATGCTTTCTTTACTGGTCTCATCTTCTCTTTGCACTGTATGATAAAACAGTATATTAATATAATCTCTCCAATTTATATTTTATTATATTATAAACATTTAATTTTTTTTATAAAAGTTGTTACAAGAAAAATATATATTTGTATTATATGTATAAATTTGTTTTAAATTTCTTAAAAGAGTTATATTAACCTCATCAAATACTGGCGGATCTAATTCACCGATTACTTCGACAGCTCTCGGTTCATTATTTGCAGTAAAATGCATAGGACCTGCAGCTTGTTTATTCTTTTTTACTTTTTTATTATCTTTTTTCTCCTTCTTAACTTTTTTATCTTTTTTCTTTTCATCAGGTACATCATCGATTTCTTCTTTGATATCTTTTTTTGCAATGTTTTCATCTTCTTTTTTAACTGCAGACTATAATCATAAAAAAAATGTATGTATAGATTCCATAAAAGTTCACAAAATATAAAAGGTTAGTTTCTTGCTTTTAAAACTTACTTTGTCAATTTTGGATTTTGATTTTTTATTTTCGTCGCCAGAGCTATCGTTATCTTCTACAATTTCTTTGGTAATTGCCATTTTCATCTCTTTGGGCTTCCTTGGTTTTCTTATTCGCGTCTGAAATAATTGGGTAATTTATTAAAGCAAACTTTTAAAAAGAGAAAATATAATTTATATTAGACATATTAATATCAAAATTCACATTCTATAGCTCTTTCGTATATCTTATGATTGCTTTTACAATTGCTTGTTAAGATAGGTAAAGTACAGGATAGGCTTGGTAAAGTACAGGAAAAGATGAAAGGATGGAAACAGTCGGGACATTACCTTGTATTCAGTTTCTAATTGAAGGAGAAAGACATAACCCTGTAGAAGTAAAAAGACCAATAAAGACGTCCATTGACATACAATATATCAATTGATCTTACCACTCCTAACTTTAGATCAATTTGCTTCTTTAAAATCTTCAAGAGATATTCTGCACGTGCATTCACACGTTTGAGTTGTACTTTATTGCCATTAGGAAGAATCTTATCGCCGAGTTTCAAATTAGTATCTGTTTTTATCGCCTCCCATGAGCCCATGCCATGCTGGTATATACCCTTTAACAGTCTAGCATCATCCTCGGAAGTCCATTCGCATTCAAAATTGGCTGGTTTCAATCTGCAGTAAAAATATTTTAGGATCGTGTTCATAGTCGTGATTCAACCTGAGATTTGATTCGAACTAGGTTTAAATCAGTCTTTTATTTGAAAAGTGCTTTTCATATCACAATTTAATAAATCCGATTGATTGAAACATTAGTTCAAACCTAGCTCGTCTAAAATGAGGATCAATCGTAGATCGATATATAACTATGAATATGGACTTTAATATTTTTCACACTTAATTTTAAATAAGTGTAAATTTAATTAGTGAGTTTAATTAATTTTATTATAATTGTTTCACTATTTTAAGTTAGACAATACTTTTGTATTAATTTTTTAATTAATGTTACTTCAGATTAACTAATTATATAAATTTTAATTATGTAATTAAAATAAAAATAGCAAATTCAAGACTATTGAGCGTCAGCGCGGCAGAGGGTACGCAAATTATTACAATATATGTAAATTATTACTCCATTTGATGTTCAGACGGTATAGTTAAGGAAATTTCATTTTCTGTATAATGGCAAATAAACCATTCGATAGTAAAAAGTAAAAAATTACGAATTACCCAAAATGACAGGTTGGCGTTTGTTGAGGTAAGTTATTTTTTGGTTTTCATCTAGTCAAGTTTTAGATTTTACAAATTGATGGTTTTTAATTAGAAGCCACTACAGATTTGGTAACCTGTGTGTGACTCTTTCTTGATTGACAACTAAACTGAGATAGATCAGGATTATAGAAAATGCTAAGAGAACTCCGAAGAGAGTCAAAATAAACATAAATTTGAAATGAAGTAGACACCTGGACTGGAGTTACAATTTACAACATATATTGTAATAATTTGCGCACGCTCTATCGCGCTGACCCTCAGTAGCCTTTAAATTAGCTGTTCTTGTTATTTTAAAGAGAGAGAGAGAGTGTGCGTGCTAGCTAATTATATTTATTTACTATATAATTAAACTTACTTAATGTCGAGATGCCAATTAGCACGTTGTTCAGGATCAGATGGCAAAGCTTGTTCTAAAGGCTCGAGTTCTTTGACAGCGGCGGAGAATGACTTTGCGTTCACCATTACACCGCCTATCTTAAAAGTAGGTCCTCGTCCCCTTTTACGACCCGGTCCTTTGCCTTCTTCTTCACCACCTTTATTCTCTTTCGCGGTATTCTCAAATTCTACCAAACATGCGTCACATCTAGACATCAATTGCTCGCCCAAGAAGCGCAATTCCGTCATCGGTTTCTCTTGTAAGTCAGCGTCAGCTGCAATATCTTCCAATCGTTTTAAAGGTGCTGGGAACTTTTTATAACTCTTGATGAATCGTCGTATCTGTAAAAGATAATATTGTTATATTAAAGATATAAGAGATAAATAATTCCTCATAAAATAAAACTCGTTATACATACCTCAACATCAGTGAAGCTCTTGATATTCTCACGCGGCGTGACTCTCGGTCTACCTCTTTTCTTAGGTCTATCATCGTCGCTTCCTTCCGCATCGCTACCCGATTCTTCGCCATCTTCACTGTCATCTTGTACTCTTTTTCGCTTTTTGCTTTTCCCTAAAAATAAATACAAAATAACATTTATGCGGTTAATTACATATTTTATTAAATGTAATTTCTTCCAAAAATACCTTCGCTCTGATTGAGCTGCTGAAGAGTTTTACGACTTCTCGGTGGTAAATAAAGATCCTCCATTTCTTTGGATTTTTCCTCCTCCTCCACCTTCCTTCGAAAATTTTCCGGAATGATTTCAGCCTAAAGTGTAAAAAAATATTAAATAACTAACTTAATATAATAAGAATATATGTGTTTATATAGATTTTTAAGATATTGTAAAAAATAAACTCTAAGATTTCCCCGTCAGGCTGTGTGGCTCCGCGATAAAACGGTGGCTTGCTAACACGAACTACTTACGAGGCCTCGGTTCGAATCCCGGCATCGTGTTCGAACGTCCGACATTTTTTCTCGCCCTTATAATATTAATCCATATACAAAAATAAATTAAGAAAAAAAGATATTTACCCAATCTTTACTTTCATCATCGTTATCATTTGGCTGATTAATAGGTTCCAAATCCTCTTCAAATGCTGTTTTAAAACTGGCAACTTTGAAGGCGGACAACAATTCATCGCCAACTGTTGTCGGTCCTTCGTCCCTTGTTTCAGCTCTTCTTAATATTTCGTCGATATCACACTAATATTACAGAAATAATAACAATTATTATAAACAAATCAATTAAAGTAGACTCTCGAAATTTCAAATAACAAGAATATAAGGGCTAATGAGAGTATATTCGCTGTTATTGGTGCGATTATAGTGTGAATTTTGAAAGTCTTTCAACATATTATTAAAATCTAATAAGATGCTATAAGCATAAAAAATTGTGATATTACTACGGTAGTTGATTAGAGTTGCGTTGTAAGTCTGAAGGATTTTCAGCACGCGTTTGAGGTGACTACATACGTGGTATATAAAATTCACACTATAATATATCTTATATATAATCACTCCAATAACAGCGAGTATGCTCTCATTAACCCTTATATTCTTGTTATTTAACAATTATTATAAAATATTAGTTTTTTAAAACTAATGTTATTATCCAAATAGATGTGTTCAAGATTAATATTTTTATAATATTATAGCATACATATGTCATAAATATTAAACTATTCTAACAAAAATGTAAAATGTGCTAATAAACTCACAGCTGGTTCCTCATCTCCATCTTCTTCATCTTTAAACAGATCTTCGGCGCCAAATTTTAAAATAGCATTTAAATCTTCTTTATTAAATGGATTACTATTGGTTCCCGCGTTCTTTTTATCTAACACTGTCCTTCCGGTTGTATCCATTCGCTGTATTACTAAATGGTCTAAGACCATTTTTTGCTTCGCGCGTTCAACGATTTCTTCCTCGACTGACTTTTTAGTAACCAGTCGATAGATATTTACCTACATACAATCAATACGACATAAATTTGATTAAAAGAGTGAAGTTGTTTTAAAGATTTATACAAATGAACATCGATTTGAAACAATTGCTAGCGTACCTTATTCTTTTGTCCTATTCGATGCGCTCTGGCTTGTGCCTGCAAATCATTTTGCGGATTCCAATCAGAATCAAAAATTATCACAGTGTCCGCAGTGGCAAGATTAATACCGAGACCACCTGCTCGCGTCGATAATAGAAAACAAAAGTCTTGTGATCCATCAGCATTGAAATGATCCAACGCTTGTTTTCGTAATTCCCCTTTTATACTTCCATCTAATCTTTGGAATGGGAAATGCCTCCTTTGTAGATATTCGCCAAGAATATCCAACATTCTGACCATTTGACTGAATATTAGTACTCTGTGTCCCGTGTCGCGCAATCTCACTAGTAATTTATCTAGAAGCACTAATTTGCCAGAACCACGAATTAATTGTTGCAAATAATCTTCATTAGTTTTTTCCCTTTCGGCCTCAATCGGTTTCGTAAGAAAGGCGTGATTGCAGCACTTTTTCAATTCAATAACAATGTTCAAGAATGTCGTAGTAGATCCTTTTACGCCTTTTCGCAATGCTTCATAATTTTTTGTCAATATCCACTTGTAATATTGTTTTTGCACGGACGTCATTTCTACTCGTAAGATCTGCTCGACTTTAGCAGGCAAAGATTTCTCGACATCTTTCTTAACTCGGCGTAGAATAAATGGCTCTAATTGCTTGTGCAACTTGGAGTATCCCTTCTGTGCAGCATTGTCGTGTTGCTTTTCAAACTCTTCCCAAGAAGCAAATCTATATTTATATATATATATATATATAGGAGAAAGTCACACATACTGACATAGGTTTCCTAAAGTGACACCCCTTATATTTCGGAAACTAACCTTTGCACCTTATTAATACTAATAAAAATGTTATCTATTTAGCTAATTAAAGAAACAAACTCATAATTTATATATATGTGGCTTATTTCTATATTAAATCAGCTAAAAACAAATCTTACGAATCCGAGAAGAAAATTTTTACGATATTCTTTTGCAAATTGCGTTATTTAAATAATAGTGACTATATTGATATTATGTCATTTTAAATGCTTATAGTTTCATAAATTAATTTTAGGATATATCTTTATCCTATAGAATAGGAATATAGGCATTACTGTCTATATCAGTTTTGGAGTTCATTTTGTCAGACTCTCATTTTTGCTTATTTTATGGAAAATTTAATTATTGTAAAACTGCAAACAGTATTATAAAAACTACTTGTACTATCTGATAAAAAACACTTTTTAGTTTGTACTTATGTTTTTGAAATTATATTTTTACTCTTAGTTTAAGAAATATTGTCTAAAAATAAAGTGGTATATCAGTATCGGTGATTTTCCCCTATGTATAGATCTTAAAAAAGACAGGAACTAACTTTGCAGGCATAATGAAATGTAATAAGGCCCACAGCTCCTTCAAGCTGTTCTGTAACGGAGTACCAGTAATTAATAAACGATGATTGGTGTGAAATTCGGTAAGTGCTTTATATAATAAAGAATCGTCATTCTTCAATCGATGAGCTTCGTCTACTAGCAATACCGCCCAATTTAAGGCACCTAAAAATGTTTTATCTTTAAGTACTATCTCATACGTCGTAAGAATAACGTTGAACTTTAGTCTCTTTGAATCCTGGTAGCACCATTCGTATTCCCTAATCTAAAAAGAATTTATGCATTTATTTAAAAAGAATCTTAGAATGTCAAACATTGTAAGGTAATGAAAAATAATACTTACAACATTACGAGAATTGATGTCGCCCAAGTAAGTGACGAAATTTAGATCAGGTGCCCATTGAGACATCTCTCTTTGCCAGGAAGTCATAGTAGACAGAGGAACTACTAATAAAAATGGTCCGTGAAGGTGTTGTGTGTGAAATAAATAGTAAAGGAAGCATATTGTTTGGATTGTTTTGCCGAGACCCATTTCATCGGCTAATATAACACTAAAGAAAAAAATAGATAATTAAAAGATTAAATAAATAATTAATAATTTCAGCGTTGTGTTATTTACTATAAAACAAAAATCTGTACCTATTTTCCTTGCACCAAGAATGTATCAACCAATTAAGTCCATCCATTTGATAATCTCTCAATATTAAATCTTTTTCCTTACCCATGTAAGCAGGTTGTTCATTCAATTGATAAAACTTAGGTCTAGATTTGAGAACTTTGCAATGTTTGCTCGGTGTTCTTTTGGAATCCTCTCTGTCACAAAATTCCTTTATTTTCTCTGGCCATTTTTTTACTATTAGAATTCCATCTTCCCATGTGGCCTCGGCGTATGACAAATTTTCCCATTTACAGAAATAATCGGGATATACCGAATCTGGTTTCTTATAATCAGCTGATGAAAGTATACGACGGTTTATCACATTATCATAATTTACATTAATATATAATATATAATAGAGAAAAAGTTAATATTATATTATATATATATTATATATATATTAAAAATATTTTTAGAATAAAGAGATAGTACCAATAATCCTCTCGACATTGTTGTAACTTTTCAGAAGATCTTGTTTAAGCTCCAATTGACATTCCAAATAATCCAACTCTTCTGGTTCAGCGTGTTCTCTCGTATATTCAATTGCACGTTCACGTTTAATAAAATTGTCTAACTTTTTCAATCCTTTTACCTAACAAACACAAAATTACAAATATTTCCTGACATCACAGTTAAGTTGACACAAATTTTTTAAATATTTTAATAATGCTATACTTTTTGTGTTTTTAAAGATTCCTCTGATTCCCATGTATTATGTATGTGAGACCAGCCTTTCCATTTGATCCAGTATTGTACTTCAGTTTCCAGGTTACTTAGATCCTCTGGATTAGGATCGCCGTTGTCTTCAACAGCGTAGATTGTCGTTATATTACCGGTAACTGCACATAATTATATAATAGAAATTATACTTCAATATATCTCAATTAACATCATAATGTGTTTTACACGCATGAGACCAACCTCCTTTCTTGCCCATCCTCTGTCCCAAAATTTGTTCAATAGTTTCCGCATTGTCTGGCTCTGTTGACGCAGCGTTCGATTCGTCAACTTCAACCAAATCCTCGCTATCAGTACCTTCTTCACTTTCCTCTTTGTAACTAACTGCCGTGCCTGCCCGTCTATTAATTTGCCTGATAATTAAGTTTAAATGTATAATTATTTTATTTGCTTTACATACCTCTCCATATTTTTAATAAATACTTTTCAATATGTACCTTCTATTATCATCACTGTCAAAGGAAGAATTTTCAGAAGAATCAGAGATACGCTTCTTTCGTATTCTGGCTTTCTCTTTTAGTTTTTGCGCCGCGCGTCTGTTCAAGGATTTGCTAGGTGGAGGTCTACGAATCTCAGTTTCGTCAGATTCCGAATCTGAACTTTCTGAATTCCACGAATTGTGTGAACTAAAACAATGAGTCATACAATTGCGAACGTGTTATATCTAATACATTCGCGCTTATTATTATGCTATGAACTTTATTTAACTCAATTTGAAATATGCTGCTAATTTTTTAATAACATTTATATGTTTTTGTATATAACTTCTGGTATATTAATACTATATTTAAAATGCATTGCAAATAATATTATAAAATCAATTCCTAAAATATGTGACATAGTCGCAAAAAATTTTTTTAAATATATAAAATAAAAAACATAATTTTTTTAACATTCATTATAATTGTAATGTTATATAAGAATTAAGATTTTAGAGAAATAAAGTTGTGTAATGGTTCAGGAAAATATCACATAAATAAAAATTTTAATGCTCTACATCACATAAAAAATTGTGTATCTGTTAAATTTTAATAAATTTGAGATATACAGTATCCGATGAGAAGTAGCTGAAACTAATCAGTTGGTATTTTTAAAAATGCACACAGAAAAAATTAAATATTTTTTCATAAAAGTATCTGACAGATTTATTTACACATAAAATAAAGACAATGAAAAATATTTTTATAATATCATTTGATAAATGTTCATAAAAATGCTAAATATTGCTAATTATATTTTGGAAATTTAAAAAGATGTTATAGTTTTTTTTATTAAATCATATTTTTAATATCGTCTATTTTATATGTAAATAAAACAGCCAAATTAATTACTATTAAATATGCGTTTATCAAAATAACAGCTGATTAGTTTGAAATAACTTCCTATAGCACACTCTGTATAAATATAGAAACGTAAAAACGCTTGTGATGTAAACTGGAAAGTATATTAAGCAGTTATATGCAAAACCAAAGTAAAATCCGATTAGTGCAAACAAATGTAAAAACGTAAACACTTATAAATATTTATGCAGTTAAAAGTATAATATATGTATGTATGCATACATGTAGTATACCTTATATGTGGATAATACTATGCAAATAATTATCACATGTGGAAACAAGTCGTTTTTAGTGTTGAAAAAAGCGTCCTGAATGTCGCAATTAAGGAACTCACATATTCGAGATATCATCAAATAATGACATTAAAAAAAAATTTCACGTGTTATATAACGATCAATACATAATGAAATTACATCGTATACATATATCATTTATAAATTGATATGCAAATGTATTAATAATAATGCACAAGTGGAAGTTGGCAAAAACATAAAATTGATTCGTTATTCGTGCTTTGTAGAATATGCATAAATAAAATATTTATCAAAGAATACAACGATTAACACGGTTGCAGAAGTAGTGTATTGTTGCAAAATATCTCTTATAATGACTGACAAGAACAAAGTTCACTATATGCAGACTAATTGTATTAGACTATATACTTTATATCGGCTATCGACAATTATGGCCTTGTTTTATCTCTGAAGTAGCGCATTGCAGCTCATATCTTGCAATCTCGCGATCATCGTAATACGCTCAGCCGAGTTACACCGATCGTTACTGCCGACGTATTCTCCTCCTCCTTCTCCTCTCCCCCGACGATTTGTCGCACTTACCTTTTCTTCTTAAACTTTTTGCGACTATCACTGTCGCTCTCGCGATTCGTTGCGAGCCTATCAGGTTCCTTCCTGGAACGCCCGGACCTCCTAATGCCGTATATGTCAGGATTCTCGTCCCACTCGCGACTAGACTCATGTTTAACTCTAAACTTTGCTTCGGTGCTGTGATTCGAGCCTTTGCTCTGGAAGCTATCGCTTTGTGCAGCAGGTGCATCCGACTTCTCCGACTTTTCCGAGTCGGAGCCCGATCCGGAACCAGAACCGCTCGAGGAGCTAGAGTCGCTGCATTAAGCAGCCAGGCAATATTATGAATGCATTCCACTCAACGTTCGTAATGCTCGCGTGAATCATGTCATCTTCGTTTAATATTTGATCATAAGAGGGATGGAATAATATTCGCGAGCGTTGCGAACGTCAAACGAAACGCATCTTTTATTTCACTAATTGCATATATAGACGACATAAATAGACACAGCATCTCGAAATACATATACTTGTTCAGAATATTTAACGATAATGTAGTCCTGAGAACAATTCACCATTTAAATATTATATAGCAATCATATGACATAATATTATCTAAGTATTCATATATAAACACAAAGAATTTTAATCATAAGATTAGAATTAGATAATATAAGAATACAAGAAATTATAAGATTATAATTAAATAATATAAGAAAAAGGTTTGTGCAAATTAATAAATGTATTAATTAATAAGTAAAACATTAATATAGAAATGTACCATATGACATGTAGAAATTTGTATCGAGTCTGAAAATTTATGATATACTCCAAGATGTTGAAATGTGAACGTTCTCTTACAATTCTACGATTCTACAAAATCTGTATACATTGATTACTTGACAGTATATTGACGAACCGTATAGACTTGTTAGACAGCTTATCTAGTACTGCACTGATTCTGAATAGGAAGAAAACAAATGTTTTAAAACATCATATGTTTTGTATAAGAAAAGGTGCTCACAAAAATTCAAGATAGGATATAAGTTAGCAGAATTGTTAAGACATTGTTAGTGCTATTTGAAGCTATAGTGATGCGCACAACTAGCCCATTTGCAAGTGGCATTGAGTGTTATAGACCCTTACACATCAGAGAATCCGATATACACTTGTATTCGATTTAATTCGTCTTGTTTTACAATATATTACATGCTACAGATGCATTCTACGAAAGATTAAACAAACGCTTATCTCAAAATAATGAACCTCAATATTGTAGAATTCTTAAAGAAGAAACAATTACATTCTGAAAAACATTAATAAAATTGAACATTTAAATGTTAATTTCAATTAAAATTTGCTTAAGAGAAATTCAGAAATTCATTGAACGTTTCCTTCTTGTACGAGGAAAATGTAAAATCTTACCGACACAAGTTCGTGTATCAGCTCTCACGATTTTCAGGGAAATGGGCTCAATTTCTTGTCCATACCCACCTTTCAGATCCAGATCCTGAGCCGCTGTTGCTGGCGGAAGAGGAGCTATCGCTTTTGCTCTCATTTTCAGTATCAGATCCGGATTCCTTACCAGATTCGGAGTCTAATGTTTTCTGGAAGTTAATGATGTCGAGACCACATGTAATTTCGATTTTATTTCTACGCAAAATATCGCTCGTCGCTTGTGTTGTTTGGAATAGTTCGTTCTTGTCCTCAATTAACGTTTATCGCGAAAAAACGCACCCTAGCATTATTATTCTCATTAAGAGATTTTTTTTAATTCTAGAATATAATTATGGTAACGAACGACAAAATAAATTGCAGTTAAAAAGAGCGGTGAAACTTTTTTTGCACATCTCTTCTTTCTTTCGATGAACGCACATGCAGGAAAGTATCATCAGTACGAATTCAACCTCCATTTTGTAACCAACGTTTTCCATTTCGTGACCACCATCCGCCATTTTGTCTTCATAGCAGAGAAAAACATTAATCTAAGAAATTTTATTAAATTACTGTTGCCGTACATTTGTAGAATTGCTTTCGCCTAAATAAAAACCAATAAAGATTAAAAAAGAAAATATAAACTGAAATGTTTAATACACTCTTTATATTAAATTCCGCAAGACTATATCTACGAGCGAAATCCTTTGTTCGACCATGTTTTATATCAGCAATACGCATTAAACCCAGACGAATTTTCTTCCAGATTAGTACGTTTGTCTCAGCCTATCGCATTCAATTACTTATAATGTTAATCGCATGAAAGGAATCGTTGGAGATATTCAACAAAGGTTTTTGGGGACTAAATAATAGAGATCAATGAAACACGTCATATGTTTTATTAAAAAGTTCAACAATTACATATCTCACACAATTGGCAGTGCTTGATTAAGATATGTAAATGCATACAAAAGTATATGTGCAACTAATAATATATGGGGATTTATTATATTATTTAATTTATAGCAAATTAGATGTTATACATTAATTTGTATTATATATTTCATCTTTCTGCAAATCTGTATCAGTGAATTTAATGACCAAAATGAAGATTCTCGTCACAAATATGTTGAAAAGTAATGTTGCAACTATGAGAGCAAAGTAAAATTCTGTCGCAATCAGATTTTTGTTTATGTACCTACTTAATCCTAGATCCCTCGTTCTATTTCTGTAACAAGCGTCAATAATAATGTACTACAATTTTATTCAAAGATTATACTGCATAATAATGTGATTAAATATTAAAATAATCTATATTGAACACTGCTGACAAAATAATAATAAATAAAATAATTTATTAAAATATATTTAGCTCAATAAAATATTAAAATAATCTATATTGAACACTGCTGACAAAATAATAATAAATAAAATAATTTAATAAAATATATTTAGCTCAATAAAATTATTGAAATTATATTTAGCTAAATAAATTACTAAAATTATATTTAGCTGGTAAAACATCTTGAAATTACTTTTGTAGTTTTTTATAACAAATATTTTGCAAAACATTTTAATAAATATATTGTACTACAAGTTGAGATATTTTGTAAAACATATATATATATTTTTTTTAATGAAGCAGCTAAATAAGACTTTTATGAAGTATCTAAGTATTATTTTTTACATTATATATATTTTAACATTCTTTACACTAATCAGCAATCGAATATTTATCAAATAAAATTATAATACAATTTTTTAACATTCTTTAGAGTAAAATTAGCGTTAATTATTAACATTAACATAATTGTTTACATTAAAAGTGTTAATTGATACTGTTTCTTTTCATACAGTCTCCTTATCTTTAAATAACCCTTTTTTTCTTCACGTTTTATTAATAAGTACCGTTAAGTGACTAATTTAATATCGTTTCTCTTATATATTTTTCAATGCATCATCATAATCATGTACCTTTTGTTCTAAACATTATACTACCCTCTAGATTTATATTTTCTCATATTGGTAATAAAGATATAATAACTAGTACATTAAAAGTAAATTATAACTGTAATGCAAATACTTTCTATATTTTTCTAAATGTTATTCACTATTTTCTATTCTATAAAAAATTCAGCTTGTTTAAAAATTTATAGACATAAAATAAACCTCTTTTTATATAATTTCATAACAATGTCTTGTATATATAAAGAATATATAAAAGAACTTGAGCTCAAACAATATTTAAATTAATGAGTCTTGATTTATTAATGGTTCTTATTAATGGACTAAACCATGTTCAGTCTTATTAATACATTATGATAATTCAAAGGTACTTGTTCATTATGAGAAGTAGTATACGATTAATGAGGTACACAAGTAGAGAAGCAATTGCTAAATTTGTTTACAGTTATTTATACATTTACAATACTGTTGTTGTAAAATCTACCATCTATTCAAGTATTATGTACACATATAATGATAAAACACCCAGACACTATGTCACTTTAGATTTTTTATACAAATTTGCTTGACATATCTTAACTAACCTCATTATTATTCCTGAAGTTAAACATATTTCTTAACAAACTGACGATTAGTAAGTATATAATTAGATTTAATGTTATTTTTATCAAGTACAAAGACAAATTTGTTGTTAAATTGAATGAAATCTATCACAAAATGCAATGAAGTTTTACTCAAAGTATGCTTTGTGACTGTCATTTTCATTCCCATGAAAGATATGTAGAAGAAATCAATATTCAACAGGATTCCAAATAGTATAAATAAAGTTTTACAGTACACATGAATGTTATAAAGCTTCTCAATAGACCCAATTGCATCCATCACATGCTAAAATTGTGAATTTCCTAAAAAAATTTCTGCAAAGAATTTTCAAAGGGTGAAAAAGCAAAATATTTTTGACATTATCCCGCTAGAAATGCGTCAAAATCGCGTGTATCGGCCATGAGAATTGTGTCACACATTCCTGATCACCGAGCAGGACTGTGCGCGACAATATTCAAGCTAAATTTGCAAAAATGGGTACATTTTTGATTTTCAAATAAGCATGACGCCAGGCCGAAGGAAAGTGTGAGGAATCATTTGCGACGAAAATCAGGATGGTACAGCGATGTTTTCTGTGAAAAATGTCAGGTTGACGCGACGTAAACAAACCTTATAGGTTATTGAGAGGCTAGAAAAGTAATGTGAAGTTGTGAAAAATCGTGGCAAGGATGGCACAAGTTCCTGAACC
The DNA here is from genome assembly GCF_001594065.2 of Cyphomyrmex costatus. NCBI lineage: Eukaryota > Metazoa > Arthropoda > Insecta > Hymenoptera > Formicidae > Cyphomyrmex > Cyphomyrmex costatus. Next base: position 8,926 of record NW_017279439.1, on the reverse strand, counting down.
CGGACGGTCCGGGGGACCCCGCCCTACACGCGGAAACACTTCGAGGGCGGGTAACGGGGGTTTTTTTCGCGTTTTCGCGAGGTTCCTGTCGATCGTTGACACACGGAAACGCATGTGGCTACGCGATTTTCCCCTATTCCAAACAACACCGTGGTCGCGACGAGCGAGTCGCGCGCACGCATAAAATCGCGCCGAACGCATCCGCGTGCGATTCGCGATGAAAATTCTCGCGAGAATTCCCGGGTAAGGGGGCGAAATCGCGCCTGGATTCCGGGGGTGTTCGGAGATTGGCACTCACCTGCATGGCTCCCGTCTACGCGTCGCAACGACGACCCACCGAGGTGATTATCGACGCGCGTCGCGCGAACTCGACCCGATCCCCAATCGCAGCACTATCACGCGTGCACGTGCTCGTAATATCAGGCCGCGTTTGCCGCCGCGGGTCCCGACATTATGAAAAACTATCGGAGTATCGTGCGCTATATGGTCACGGACCCGAGAGGTCGACCGCCATTTTGTGAACCAGACTTGCTTCTTCGCCCTCCCCACTCGCGCTTCTCCCAGCATGCATCGCGCGCGCCATCTCGGTCGTCCTTTTGCCCCTCGTCACTCGTCTCGCGCCAATCGTAAGCCGCCGAAGACGCGAAGCCTTCGAAACGCAGCAGCGGATTGGCCTGGAGAGACGGAGGGAGAGGAAAGACGAGGAGACGCGCGCATCGAACGATTAAGGTTGTGTAGGTGCGCGCGCGTGGACGCATACCGGAAAAGCGTCTGTTAAATGAAACGTAGATTTCTCAAGCAAGTGTCTTGCGTAAGAAATTCAGCCGATATATGGAACGTCCCGATAAAAAGCGAATCGAAATCCTGCAAAATTTACGGCTCGATTTTTCTCGCGCGGATACGAACGAATCCGATCATTTCGCACGAGATTTAGCGAACCGACATCTCTCTCCGATGCGGGTCGTAAAACGGAAATCAAACGTCGCTCGTTGCACGGCCATTTTGAGCAGTCAATGATTTTACCCAGAATGCACGGCGTCGCGTCGCTTTTTTTCGATTAATTAACGTTGGGCTCCATTTTACGTGATCGCGTGAGCAACTGTTCGAAATGGCGCTCCAGAAAGAATTCTCTTTACACGTTCTCGTTTTACACTTTCTAACCGGAAGCGAGATCTCACTATTCCTTTACTGTACTCCAGAACTGAGCTTGTATTGTTCGTCTTTTGTCCTTATCTTCAATGTAAGAAAAAAAAAGATAAACCAAGAAAGTTCAATTCTAGAGTATGAAAGCAGGAACAGCTGTAACGATCGAACAGTCGCTCTGAAGGGAAATTTCTCGGAAAAGCATTATTATGGCGATTAACGGCGACCACGGTTTCGTTATAAACGCAGAGAATTTCATAAATTATACATTTCTCATCCACGAAAATGACGGTAGATTCGACATTTTGAGGAGGGGAAAATCGCGTAATGATCATCGACGTCAGTAGTAAGAAAATCTAGAAGATATTTCACAAATCGCGGCGGCCATTTTTTTTTTTTTTTTTTTAAGAAAGGGGAAACGAACGACGCAGAACGAGAAAAGCGTTCGAGCGCGTTACGTTATGTCAGATTGATACATACCATACAACGTGGAGCAACGGATTTTTTCGAGGGTTCAGGAACTCGCGCTTAACTCTAAACACGTACTTCTCGTGAAAAGCAGGCAGGAAGTCCACACTAACCGTCGGCCGAATGGATTGGAATGGACGGGCGCTGGTAGAACGCCAAGTTGGGCCGACGTCGCCATGCAAGAGACGCAAGCGAGGATGATCGGAGCACGACAGGCTGGCTTTCCATTATAGGCGCAGAACGGGGCGGAATGACGACGCTGGCGAACAGACGGACGGACGGACGTCGCCGTCTTCGAGGGATGGATTTTCTGAGCGACCGCGTGTCGCGACGTCGCGAAAACGACGCCGACTGAGCAGCGCGCCACGCCCGTTCCGATGGAAAGCCAGCGCAGCCGTCTCGCAGTCGATGTGACTGTCGTATCATGGTGAGAATGAAAGAGGAAAAATATTACCTACACGTCCGTGCCAACGCCGCGCCGGAAAGGGAGGAGAGACCCGTGCTTCCGGTATATGTACGCGATCGCGACTCGATCGAGACGTCGAGAGCTCGATGAGCGCCACCTACGTGATTCGAGTTTCGCGGCGGGGCTCTTTCAAACTTGATTATGAATATATTCAGATATTGACAAATTATTTACTTTCTTCCTGAATAAATAAACATTGTATTTAATACATCGAATATTGAATAGATTTTTCTATAAGAAAATTAATAGAGCGATAATATTCCAATTCTTTTATAATAACGCTTACAAACAAAAACCATCTTTAATATTTAATGTAGGGAAGGTTACGTTTGCTTACAGCTCCAATTACATATAAAAGGGTAAATGAAACCAAATATTACGCAATTTCAACACTATGGTGACTTTTATGAGACAATTAATTAATGGTAGATTTTCATGCACGATACAACTAAGTAAGTTTTGACCAGATAAGCTTTTAAAGAAAAATGTTTTGAAAATTGAAAGTGTTCGTAAAAATGGAGAGTAAGTATGAATAGTTAAAAAATATCTAGTCGATATTTTATTTATAATTTTTTTTATTTGATATTTTTATATCAAATAGCAAAAAATATCGAATATTCAATATTATCGAATAACGATAAACATTCTTCATTTCAAATATGCTTTACGCGGATGATAAATTGCTTTCGTGTAATTTGGCCTAAATTGGCAAGAAAGAAACACAATCGGTTAGTAACTTATTTAATAGAAAACAATAAAATTACAATTTATAAACATTAATAATAAAATTGTTTACAATATTTACGATATAATGTGTTTGACAGAAAAGAATGTTATCAGTTAAAAAATATTACCAGATACTTTACATAAATTATGTAACATTTAATCAAATCGATTTAACAAATTATTTCGTATTTTATTCGTTATTACAGAAAAAAAAAGAAAAAAAATTCCTATTCTATGCACTAATAGACTATTTCTGAAGAAACTCGAAAAAAATGAATGGAAATGGAATGATTCGACTGACTTAATCAAATTAAAAGGCGAAAACTGAAATAGTTTTTCAAAACATAATACATCTCGTAATTTAAACGGTACAAACAATTTTAATTCATAAAACAATTTTAATGTATAATTCATTTTATTTACATAACGATATTGTTCCCGATTAATATACAATATATATTATTGTTATGGAAGAGGACGTAAGATATGGAAATAATTATGGATTGTGATTAACACACATAATATATATATATATATAGATATATATATATATATGTATGTATACACATGATATAGAAAGGCAATTTCGGTAATAACACAAACCATGTACAAAGTGAAGATTATATATAGCACTTCGGCGCTAACTTGTGCTACTTGATAATCATATTACATATTTTATGCCAAGTTTTCTATTTTAGAAACGACAACTCAGTCTTGTAAACTAATTCGGCTCAAGTTAACAGCGTGCCAACAAAATGACGAATATGACGGTGACGAAAGAAAAAGCTGATGGAAATAATAATTGCATATTGCCAGAAGAATTCGGAGAGATAACAACTTTATTATGTACCCGTTTCGTATTATGTAAAGAAGTGATGTAAATGAGATACTGATTTTTTCGATAATAGGATGCAACTTAAATGCGTTATTCCGGATCTGGTGTCTTTTCCGCGACAATTGGTTGCTCCTCTTCCTCCTTGTTTTCCTTTTCCTTCTCCTTGTTTTTGGCATCGGGAACCCATAGACCGCTATCGACGCAACGTTTCATGTGGTATGTCGCCTCTTCTTCCGGCATCGCGGCTATTGTTTGTTGCAACAAGGGAATATCTTGCGCTTCGAAACATTTCTGTAAAGCCTACAAGAAATACGAAGGATTAAGGAAGGAACTTTTGTGGTGTTAGTTCACACATGTGCGCATCTCGAAACAAATTTTTATTTACCTCTGGAAGACTTTCAAACACTTCGACCGGATCGAGTCCACCGGGACCCAAACGAGCCTTTCTTTCCTCCTCTTCTGCTTCTCTAACCGCGTCAGCCACCTTTTCTGCTGCTCTTTTGCGTATTCTGTCTTTAAACGCTCTAAGTTCGTCATCGAAGGAGTTTTTATATTCCACTTCAGCGATCTGAATGCGACTGAAAAAGGAACCAACACATGCTCGCGGATCAACATCCAGTTGTTTAGATAGCTCCAATATGTATTGCATACATATGCATTGATGCGCAACATGCTCCATCAAATTATGTTTCTGAAAAAATATAAAATCGAATATAATAAAAATACATAATAAATTTGAAAACACGGTAGTGTCTCGGTAGAATTAACTACGTTAAGAGAATTTTATTTTTGATTAAAGCGGATCTTAGGTTAGCTTGATAATTTTTATTTGCAAATTTGCATATAAATATTATTAAGTAGCATGATCCACTTTAACCAAAAATAGGATACTTTCTCTTATTCTCATTGGTCTAAATTTTACTTATAGAGATGGAAAGAATTAATTGTTACAGATATCAATATATTGAACACGAGCATAGCACAGCAGACAGCGCATGGTCTGTCATACCGGAGGACCTGGGTTCAATCCCTGGTAGGAACCAAAATATTTATGCTCGTGTCTCCTCTCGGGAAAGGCCGGCGGCAATCTCCCGAAAGTATTCTTGCCCACAGAAACAAAGAATCTCTCGAAAAATTTGTTATTCAGAACCGGCATTAAACTGTAGGTCCCATATGCTCGTGACAATTGAATTACTACTAAACAGTGTGCGCACCACAAGCATATGAGAGAGGTGTATTGACAGGGTTTGCACTAAACTAAGAATTTGAAGAAAAAGAAGATATCAATCATTAAATCTGTTTAGTGAAACACTTTAGTTTAATAATAGAACAGTTGCATGTAAAATTTACTTCTTCCATTTCCAAATTAATGCACCAGATGACCAAATAATTTGCCGTATTCTCGCAAACCAAATACAGATGATCTTGCAAATATTTCTTGCTGTCATCATATTTTCTTAGCATGCCAAACTCTTTTAGTTTCTTCTCATTATCTTTAACAAATTGCTTCATTCGTTTTTCCTTTTCTTCATCAGATAAACTGCTGTCATCATCCCTCCTAGCAGGCTTCGTATTTATTACAGTTTTTGTGAAGCCATCTTGTCCAATAGTATCTACATTCCATGGCGTCAATCTTTCCTTCTTTTCCATTTCTTTCTCCTCCTCCTTAATCTTTTCCTGCTCCTGTTCAAGATCCTGAATAACTTTTTTCAATGTTGTTAAGTCAGCTGAATCACTATGTTCATCTTTTAATTTGGCTAATTTCTCCTTTGTATCTTTGAGTTTTTGCAATGTTCTAAAATAACAGAAATTATAAAAGAATTAATTTAATGTTACATACAGAGGAGATATTATTTAACATATTTTTGCTCATACTCTATTTTCTTTCTGTCGTGTTCCTCTTGTTCTCTTTTGCGCTCTTCCATTCTTTCCATTCGTGCTTGATGACGCCATCTAAATAAGGATGGTGTATCAATATTTGGATGCGTATCATCTTCGTCATCTGAAATCTAATGAGAGTAGCAAAATTTATCAGTGCAAGAACATTTGAATATACAAAATTTAAATGTACAAACAAACACACACACATACACAGACACATGCACACATCACTGCTGTTGAAGATTGTTAGACCAAAAAAATATAAAGTCTGAGAAATCAAACTGATTAATCTAATAAAATGAGAAGCAAATAAACTTTATGAAGTCAGAACTAATCATATATTAAAATTAAAAAACTATTGAAAAGTAAAGATCAGTTCAACTTCTAAAGCTCAGTTCCATTAATGTAAGATTAACTTTAATTTTGGCTTAATAGATTATCTTTTTCCAATACTAAGAATTAGAAAAGATAAACAGTAAGTTAAACCAAGATTAAAGTTAATCTGACACTAATGGAACTAGGTCTAAGAAACTCGGATAACTCGCAATATATAACAGTACAAAAATCTATAACAATATTCTAGAGAAAAGACTCCATTCTATTATTCATGTAAGCTGCATTCTAAATCAGAATAGCCAAGCTAAATCGAACTCTAAGCAGTTGACGTTTTGGTGATATTATCATAATGATTTCCGGCGTCAAGAGTTACGCGTGACCGGCGAGATTTGATCTTAAAAGTCTCATCTTCGAGAACATTCCACTGGATCGCTGGATCCAGGGAGGGTAATTGATATCGTTCTTACTTCGATATTCTTCCATTTGCTGTAATCCACCATCGTAGCGCTCGGATGAATCTGCTGTCAACGAGTCGCTTGAAGTAGACGATTCCTTCCTTTTTTTCCTTCTTCACCTTTCACGGCGAATAGTGTCACGCACGGAAACCGCAGATTGTCGCTCTCGCTTCCGCTTCTCCGATCGCTGACGCTTACAGCTTTCCATCAAGCCTGATTACCGACTGATCGTATATTCGATAATTATGAGAAAAAACGAGAGATGGCAGATCATGTATCGATCGATAATTCGTGATTGCACTTTCTACACTTGAAATAAAATAAATATATCATTTTAGGTTGGAGAGAAAAAGAAAGTTGAAAAATACAAAAGTTCAGCTCTAAAGAATAAACTAAGTTTGCGGTGTATCGTCTTATTCTTGTTTAACATTGAATGAACAACAAAGATAAGATTATACTCGCAGATACTCGGGGAACACAGGGTACAATTTCATGCAGCGAAGCTTCGCTGACGAAGACCCCCCACTCCACCGTAAACGAAGCCAGCGTTCTTCGATATATAGACTGTTTGAAATTTAAATGTCAAAACTTCAGAATGTGTAAGGAAAATATAGTAAAATTGTATAATATATAAGGAACTACTAATGTAATTATTACTATTTATTTATTTATTTCATCGTGGACATTTATTATCATTTTTTATATTTATTCTATATTTATTGTATCTATTCTATAGGGTATCGGAGGTAGATGAAAATACAGTCCTATACAAAGTCAAGCGTATCTCTTATTTTACGAGAGGATTCTCTGATTCGATAAAACAATGGCAGAACATGAATGAATATTCGTGTGAATAGTTATGTTCGCATTTCCGATTTTCGAAAGAAAGAAAACAGACTTATGATGAATTTATTAATTATGCAATTATTAAGAATCACAACGCGCATTATCGGATGTATGATGTATGAAACTGATTATGTGTACACACATTACAAGAAACCTGTAATCTATTAGAAATATCAAAAAATTGTTTCCTTATCTTATAACTTTATATAATCTATTATCTTTTTCTTTTTTTTGACTTATTTATTACTTTCAAAATATCAAACATCACTTCGTCCAGTAATTCTGGGTCTATATCACGAAGTAGGACAGATACCAAATGTGCCATTGACGCAGGTTTATCATATATAGTTGGTGGAATATTTTGTGAAAGATGATGAAAAATTTGCTCTATTTGCTCTATTTGTCCCATATTAAAAAGCAATGAACTCTCCAAAGAATTGGCAATCCGATCCTGGGGATTATCTGCAGTCATGTGGCGTTTATTGCTATCTGTAAAAAATATTCACATTCTGTAACTTATATTTAGAACATAAGAATTTATGTTGAAAAAGTATTTATCTCCATTGAACCAGGAAAAAATAGTCATTACTATTTCATACAAACAAAATTACATAAATTTTGTATTTTGAATTTTCTATGTGCAATTCGATTCCGCTTTAACCAGTGAAATGTTCCACCGATGGAGCTAAATACATTTGTCAATATATGAATTCGTAATTCTTATGTATTCTTTATTAAATGGTTTGTTTTGACATGCAAATAAACTCTTCAACATACGTGATGTATTATGACTGTTGCTGCTACGACTGTTACAGCTATTGCTGTCATCGTGAGAAACATTCGATTCTAATGAATTTGATTGTGTATCATGAAATTCTGACAGAGTCTCGATATTACTGCAGATAGTTCTATCATGAAAAGAAAATTAATTATTATACTATATATTATACATTTGTATACAAAAATTATTATCATTATTATTATTATACCTGCTTTCTAGCCGCATATCATTCAAAAACTGCATACGTTGTAGATGTACCCACGGTTTTTTTCCACTTGCTACAGATCCACTCGGTTGCTGATCCTTTTTTGAATGCACTCGAAAAGAATCTGATAGCGACTTCCACTTCTTTTTCATCGCCTCCACGGAATGGAATGTTCCTAAAAAAAGATGGAAATACATAATTTGATAAATCAGTATTTTTTTGTAACATAAAATTATGGCATATTTTTAGAAAAACCTTATACTATATAACAATAGCAACAACATTATTACCGTTCATAGCTTTATACACTTCTTCCCAGAGTTGTTTCTTTATTTGTAGGCTGCGTTCAGTTACAGATAGTTTGAAGTTCCACAATGCAGGTCGTTTAAAGACTTCATCGATTAGCTGTTCTTGTTTTTCTATTTCCATCTTTTTTGTTTCTAAGTTGACTGACTCGTTACGTGAATTTACAGTAAAAAAAACAGGTTATACGTAATATTTCTCATTTGTGGCGTGCAGTGTTGCTTCGCTCATAGTTCAACATTAGGTCTGTTCTTTATTGCTGAACTTTTGCACCAGTTCATCTTTTTTCCTTTTCCCTTCTCCTGGAGAGAAAAGGAAGAAAGATGAACTAGTGCAAAAGTTCAACAATAAAGAACAGACCTATTGTTAAACCATGAAGGAAGATATAAGGAGACTCCACTCGGTCTCGCCAGTCTACAAGCAGAGAGAAACCTGAGAGAGGACATAACGACCTAAAACCTGTAACCACAAAATACTGCCG
>NW_017279438.1:0-7676 GCF_001594065.2 Cyphomyrmex costatus | reverse complement strand
CGTCGAAAAACGGGCGGATATAGAAAGATTGGTGCAATCGACTACACCATCATCATCGTTGATAATTCAAGACCTTGTAATGGAACTTGTCAAAATACGTGATGTGAACACTGTGAAATTATCTTTTTGTGACAAGTGTATGTATATGAAACCGTCGACTGTACTATTCATGCTCGAACTCGAACAATTTGTTGATCATGCATATTTCAATTTGTGTCAATATACGAACAGTGTGAGTGATAAATTTAAATATTTCGTGATTTATTTACGTCAAAATTGTATTGTGGATAAATTTGAAGCTGTAAACGCTTTGCGTAAGATTTATGATAAAAATTCTAATATCGAATGCGAATTAATAATGTACGCTTTAGGTGATATTGTATATCATGCACAACATGACGAATAAATAAATGTATGAATTTAAATAGCACATCTCTCAATTCTTCGCTTCCTTCCATCCATCCATCCTTCGCGCGGTGTCATGTAACGCGCTGCGACAGCGTTATCGCGACAGAGTCTTCGCGTGCGACTTCGATAGAATAAAAATAAAGGATATGAATCTATTTATTATTTTTATACTTTAAATGATATTATCTAATATAATACATTACCACGAAAAGTAACTGATATATTACTAGATCTAATAATGTAACTTAATAATATAAAATCTTTAAATTATATTATCTAACATAATATATTACCACGAAAAGTAACTGATATATTACTAAATGTGCCAGTTCAAAGTGAACATATATTATGTATATTTTCTATGTTGAATATGTACCACGAAAAGTAAATGATAGTTTATTCAATGGACCGCGCCCGGAGGGACCGCGCCCGATGGACCTCGCGGCGGGGGAGGACCGCGCGCGTTAGCTTACCGCGTTCGGAGGTCCCCGCACCTGGCGGCCATTGACCCCGCGGCGACCACCGCAATTCTTTCCGCGCGAATTTCCCGCGACATCAGCACCCTGTGACGTCATTTTCCTCCCCGCCATCCCTCTGTGCCATCACCCTCCCCCTCCCGTGACGTCATACCTCTCGACGTCATACCCCTCCCCGTGACGTCATCCTCCTCGCCTGCATCCGTGACGTCATCCCCCTCCCCTGCCGTGACGTCATCCCCCTCCCCTGCCGTGACGTCATCCCCCTCGCCTGCAGCTGTGATGTCATACCTCTCTCGCCCTGTGACGTCATCCCCCTCCCTTCCCGTGACGTCATACCCCTCTCGCCCTGTGACGTCATCCCTCCCCGTGACGTCATACCCCCCCTCGCCCGCATCCGTGACGTCATCCCCCTCCTTTGCCGTGACGTAGACCACCCCGCGCCTCGGGTTTCCCTCGCCCCTCACCCCCCCTCAGAGGACCATGGCTTTGAACCGGCCTATACACTCTACTATGTATATATTCTATAATGATATAATTTTGATAATTATTACAGTATGATAATTACAATATTGATCAACAGTTTTCCACATCACCTCTGAGGTACTATTGTTGACGCGTTTTTTTTAAGTGGTTTCCCCAGTAGGCCTATTCCACTAAAAAAAAATAACGAAAAAGCTGATTAAGTATATAGCTCGAGGAAAGCAATATTCTTTAATGTTAAATATTTATTTAAAAAACGATCGAGGATGAAGCGGGAATAATTAATTTTCTTGAAATTTTAAATTTGACCTTCTCAGTCGTTTGCACGATCGTATTAGTAATGATACATCCACAAAGATTTTAGACGTAGTAGTTCGCATCATCGAGGATAAGGTCAGTAGAGATAGACAAAGGGATGAAGAAGTTTGAAATGAAATATATAATGAGTCGTAAGCGCGCCGTGTAGCAGTAGATGACACGAATCGATTGTGTTAAGATGCGAGAGTACAATAGATAGAGTGAACATTGAAAATATGAATCCCGATGATGTCGGGAATATCAATGACGAAGTGATGGGAGATGTAAACTTCGAAGATGTGATGGACGTTGAGTCTTCCGACGAGAGTGTGTTATCGGACGATACGGGGTGCATTAGTGATCTGGAGAACGATACGGATCGTGTATAAAAAATCGTATCTGACGCGCAAATTCGGGCATTGAGTTCTCGCGTGAAGTTTTGTCAAATCCAGTGCTACTATTCGACAGGTGGAGCGCTAGCGGTAGGACGCTCTCACGTATATTGAACTTGACAGTCAATATGAATAAACTGAATCCCATGCACGCGGAATGCTACGTCGAAGTGCCGGACAAATTTAAAAAGAAGGAAGCAGTGGTCAACGTACGATCCATGGACAATAAGTGCTTCGCGTGGTCGGTGGTAGCCGCTCTGTACCCAGCTAAAAGTAATGTGAATCGAACAGCGTCGTATCCACATTACGCAACGGTACTGAATCTCGATGGCATCGAATTTCCAATGAAATTAAAAGATATTTCGAAATTCGAACGTTTGAATGATATCTCGATCAACGTCTACGGCATCGAGAATAAGAAAAGAAGGAGAGGCACGTCAATCTATTGTACGTACAAGATTCACACGACAGCGTAGGACATTTCGTGTGGATTAAACATCTATCCCGCCTCGTAGGATTGCAAATCTCCAAAAAGAAGAATAAGAAATTCTTTTGTGATCGGTAAGTATAATAAATAAAAATTAAATATTAAGAAAACAATTTTTTTTACTAATATATGTTTTTTTGTTTTTTTCAGTTGCCTCCATTATTTCAGTACCATCGTGAAATTGGAGAGTCAGCGAGGACTGTGGAAAACTGAACAAGTGCGCTATCCGCCTGCCAAACGAGGAGAAAAAGTGGTTGGAGTTCCGCAATCACAGCATGAAGGAGCGAGCGCCGTTTATAGTGTACGCTGATCTCGAGTGCGTGCTGAAAAAGATGGAAGACGCTGCATCAACATCGACATCGTCGTACGCGTACCAACAGCACGAGGTATTTAGTATAGGGTACTACGTGCGGTGCTCGTACGACAATGCGTTATCGGCGTATCGGTTTCGTCGCGATAACGACTGCGTCAGCTGGTTCGCGCGCCAGCTCGAGGACTTGGCGCACCGCGCGAAAACTATAATATCCGCTAACCGGTCCATGGATTTCACGCGAGACGATTGGCAGAAATTCAACAGTGCAACGCACTGTCATATCTGCGTGAGGCCGTTCGCGCCGGGCGACGAGCGGGCACGCGATCACTGCCACCTCACCGGGCGATACCGCGGTCCAGCGCATAAAGAATGCAACGTAAATTATAAGGATTCTCTGTACATACCGGTTGTATTCCACAACCTATCGGGATCGACGCGCACTACGTTAAAAAAGAAATAGCTACAAAATTCAAGGGGCAAGTAGATCTACTTCCTCTGATTAATAGTAGGGGAGGCCAAGCGGGGATTTTGGGATTTACTCGAGCGCGTAACAGAATAACATAAAGGGGGAAAGCTTGCACCCTAATAAATACCCCCCACCAAATATTAAACCTCTATATAGAGCCGGGGGTCCAGGGGAACCCGTCAGATTAGTAAAAAAAAATCGATCGTTCGAAAAATTCAAGCGCGTCAGATTAAGGTATGGTGTGTTAATTATATGTAGAAAAGTGTACATTTCAATAATCTGACGATTTCAGCGTGACGTAAGGAAATGGGAGAGTCACAAAGTTGCAAAAAAAAAACGTGACATGGATTTTCTCGAGCGCGGTTAAATTTTTTTTATTTTGAAGGAAATTAATCAAGGATCACGGGAATAATATAATCTGACGATTTACACAAGCCGAAGTGGCCAAAATCATTAATAAAGTGCGGTGCGCGCAGCGGCTGAGAACTGTGTACCAGATGTAAACGACAAGGACGAAATTGAATCGATCTTTGAATATGAAGATGATGAATTTACCACTGGCGATGAAGACTAAGGGACTTCTAGGTTACTTATGTATCGGTTATTTTAATTTGTTCTTAATGTATATGGTTTCAACCACAAATATGAGAACGGTGTATATAATTTGTATATACATGCATCTTCCCAGAATTTCCTGCACGGAAAAAACGAAATTGTTGAATCTACCATCTAAATAGTAAGATATGCGCCAACGAACGTTTTTTAGTTGGTTTTACTATTAACATAGTAAGCTGCACTATCTACTTTGTTGAAGCTACTATTTGGATAGTAAAATCAACTACAAAGGTTCGTTGGAACATTATCTTATTATTTGAATAGTAGATTCAAGCATTTCGTTTTTTCCGTGTGGCTCTGCATTTTTTGTTCAACCATTTTTTCAGCACATTTGTATCTTTCAAAATAAATGCAGAAAAATTTTAAAAAATCAAGTTTTTAGGATGTTTTTTCAAAATAGCGGCGACGATATGGCCGAGCGCCAATTTCTGTTGTCATATTCATAATCAGTAGTAGGGAAGGCCGAGAGGCTAAATGTGGATTTACTCGAGCGTCGTGGGGACCTATTGGATTGTGAAAATTAGATGTTAAAAAGAAAAAAAGATTATATGATGTATGCCGTTTCAGTGGTGGGGGGGAGCGTGTACAGGCTTTCAAAAATGTAAAAAAAAACAATGACAATGAAATACTCGAGCGTGTCAGATATTAATAGTGTAAGCGACCCGTGTGTTTCTGATAACGGATAAATATTAATCTGACGGTTTACGTGGTGGGGTTAGCTGTAGGAAAGAGTCAAAAAAAGGGGAAAAAAAAATTTCCTCTAGCGCGTCAGATTTTTGAAATGTACACTTTTCTACATGTAATTAACACACCATACCTTAATCTGACGCGCTCGAGTTTTCGAACGATCGATTTTTTTTATTTACTTATCCCCTGAACCCCCGGCTCTATATAGAGGTTTAATATTTGGTGGGGGTACTCATTAGGGTGCAAGCTTTCCCCCTTTATGTTATTCTGACGCGCTCGAGTAAATCTCAAAATCCCCGCTTGGCCTCCCCTACTACAGGAGGCAAAAATACATCGAAAACATGTTCGCGTTTTTTGGATTTCGAGCATAAGTACAGTCCGTACAAGATTTATGGAAAAAAAATTTTTCAAACCAACAGATTAATGAAATCCCTCCACATAATCGTCAGATTATGGGTCAGCACGTCCAGGACATCAAACTGAACCCTCTGTATCTTAATCTGACGTGCTCGAGTATTTCAAGGTCCACGATTTTTTTTTGCATTTTCAAAAATCGGCCATGACTTTCGGTCGCGTCCAAATCTTCAGTTTTTTTAATAGGAGTTTCTCCAGGGTCCAATTAACATCCCCTATGAAAATCTGACGCGCTCGAGGAAATTTTTCTTTCCCCTTTTTTGATCCCTTCCTACAGCTAACCTCACCACGCAAACCATCAGATTAATATTTATTTGTTATCAGAAACACATGGGCGCTTACACTATTAATATCTGACACGCTCGAGTATTTCATTGTCACTGTCTTTTTTTACATCTTTGAAAGCCTGTACACGTTCCCCCCACCACTGAAACGGCATACATCATATAACCTTTTTTTCTTTTTAGCATCTAATCTTCACAATCCAATAGGTCCCCACGACGCTCGAGTAAATCCACATTTAGCCCCTCGGCCTCCCCTACTATAAAGAAAAATACATTTCATTCACTAAACACGTTAGAGACACTAGCGATAAAGATTCACGAAATTGCGTTACGATTTATCGATTCTTATAAATTTTTGAGATCGAGTTTAGATAAATTAGCGTCGTACCTTGATAAAAATAAATTAAAAATTGTACGATCCAAATTTTCGAGTCTGTCGGACGAAGATTTCAATCTGCTTACTCGTAAAGGAGTATTTCCGTACGAGTACGTAGATTGCGTCGAAAAACTGAATGATACACGCTTACCGCCGCGCGAATCGTTTCACAGCTCGCTGACGGGCGATACAGTGTCCGAGAGCGATTACGCGCACGCCGCGAACGTATGGAAGCGGTTCTCCGTGCGAACGCTCGGCGAGTACAGCGACCTATACCTGAAAACCGACGTATTGTTATTGACTGACGTTTTCGAAAATTTTCGCGAAAGTTGCGTTGCGAGTTACGGTCTCGATCCCGCGCATTACTACACATTGCCCGGTTTCACGTGGGACGCTATGCTGAAACACACGCGCGTAAAATCCGAGTTGCTCACTGATGTAGATATGGTGATGTTTATCGAGCGCGGTATACGCGGTGGCCTAAGCCAATGTTCCGGCAGATACGCAAAGGTCAATAATAAGTACATGCGTTCATACGACTCGTCGAAACCGTCGTCGTACCTGATGTACTACGACGTTAACAATCTGTACGGATGGGCGATGTGTCAACCGCTGCCCTACGCGGATTTTCGATGGGTCGAAGACGCCGCGAACTTCGACGCGAACGCGATCGCTCCGGATTCGCCCACCGGGTACATTCTCGAGGTAGATCTCGAGTATCCACAACCTCTCCACGATGCGCACGCTGACCTACCGTTCTGCCCGACGCGCGATAAGCCGCCCGGCAAGCGCGAGGATAAACTGCTCGCTACTCTGTACGATAAACAGCGTTACGTTATTCATTACCGTAACCTTCAGCAATGCATACATCACAGCCTTCGCGTAACGAAGATCCATCGCGTGTTACAATTCGCTCAATCAGCCTGGCTCCGTAATTACATCGAATTGAACACGCAATTCAGAACGCGCGCGAAAAACAATTTTGAAAAAAATTTGTATAAATTAATGAACAACGCGGTATTCGGCAAAACGATGGAGAACGTGCGCGATCGCGTCGACATGAAATTCGTAACTACATGGGACGGACGGTACGGCGCGGAGGCATTGATCGCGAAACCGAATTTCCACAGCCGCAGCGTCTTTGCGGAAAACTTAATCGCCGTTGAATTGTGCAAACTCGAGGTGAAATTCGACAAGCCGATTTACGTAGGTATGTATATACTCGACATATCAAAAGTCTGCATGTAGCCCAGTCCCCTGGTGACTTTCGATTCTGATAATCTCCGGATTGATGAAATTTGGTGAGATGGTGTCTTTTGATGTACAAAATAGTAATTTATGTTTTGCGTACAAAATTTAGCATGACTACGGTCGCCATATTGGAAAAACATCAAAAAAATCGAATTCTTTTCAGAATTTCGGCAATAACGTTGAAAATATGCATTGTACGGAAATTAATATGGTATACAAAATTGTAGCTGATAAAATTCTGCACAATTTCTTTTTTTAATTAATTTTGTAGCACTAATAGAACTGGAAATAGAATTTTTTAAAACAGAGATATTTTGTTACTTTTCGAACAACTTACGTTTCTTCGCGCTTAAAGCACAAATTACGCTAAGATAGCGGCTCGTAGACAAAAAATGCTTCAAATAAGATCGAAAGGTAATTTACCCTTCAAATTGTTTTTTTGAAGAACCTCCTACAACCAATACTTCCCGAGATATAACCGCTTGAAACAAATTTTCTTACAAAATTTTATGCGAATTTTCGACTTTCTCAGGTAATAAATCGGAAATGGCTACTTGTACGATAAAAAATCATCAAACATAATCAAAAAGTAATTAAATTTGCTACATTTTACAACAAGCAACGTTTTATTATTATCAAAATTACTTTTTAAATATAACCATATTTGGTAAAATTTACGATTTTCTCGTATATAATATATATACATATATATATATATATATATATA
>NW_017279437.1:0-676 GCF_001594065.2 Cyphomyrmex costatus | reverse complement strand
ACATGAAATAGATATCGTTAAAAAGCAAAATACAACAACACATAATTAGAAAAGGTAATATCTCAAAAGCGCGCGTTTTTAACGATATGACGCGAGACAAGGTTTGCGAGGACGTTGGTGACTCGAAGCAAAACCAGTGGGGAGACAAATAGGTACGACGGAAAGACTACGAGAACAGCGGAGAGCTCGGAGGGTACTCACAGTAGCACAACTGCACTACGTAGGCGTAATAGGACCAGGCAACGATCGTTAAGATGAAGATCACTGGTAACCACTTGACCGCCTTGACGCACCACCAGCACGAGCCATTTTGCTTGCCCATATCTGTTCACCGAATCGACGATGTGCGTAAGATTGCGTGCCCTCCGATCGTGGGCCTCATCAATAGAGAGATGAGATGTGATGATCATTTATTTCTCTCATCTGTGAGAGTCGTATGCGAAGGTGGAACTGTCTGTTCGGGTGTATTGTTCTCCAATGGCAAAATAATTGCTGTAGTGAATCGACATATTTTGTGGCGATTCCTCTATAGAGGAACACAGTTGCACCTGAGCTGCCTGGCCGCCATTTTTTTTTTATTATATCTTGCTCCTTTCTTAATTGCTGGAGCATTCCGGAAATTAGGAAACTGTTCCCACGGGGCGGCTAGTTCAAATTTACGAAATTCTTGCGTCAA
>NW_017279436.1:0-1148 GCF_001594065.2 Cyphomyrmex costatus | reverse complement strand
GTGAAAGAACGAATCGTTCGAATAACATCGTGAGAGAGACATGTACGCGATTTCAAACGACACTCACGACGACACTCGACATCTCATCGGCGTACCAATGAAAAAAAGGAGAAAAAATCCGACGAAACGAACAATCGAAAAAGATGATATGACGATATGGAAAACGGAACAGACACGTAGGTATTATTTTTATTACATCTTTTCTTATTTAATTTTTTTCTTTCGTTACAGAGCCAAAGTAGTACGCATCTTGGAAAGAAGATATCCTTTGACTGTTACAGGATACAAGTATCTGACCGTCGGTATCGACGTTAAGTTGCCCTCCGTGGTGACTATCGTTCTTGGAGACTGTCACGGCAAGGAGATGTCCCTCTCACCGACCGTATGGAGCGAGCTCGTTGGAAAAAAAAACGTCATACCACCGCTTTTGCAATACGAAGAAACCAAAGGAAAACGCACGCCACCGTCGATGTACATCGGAGACGTGAAATGTTGCGTTTCGGTCGAATTAACAGTATACCGATGTTACGTCTGGATTCATCGTCGTCTAAAGTGACCTTATCCAAAAGCACCGTTCTCAATTTGTTCAATCTCGAATATTGCGTCAATCGCCTTATTTCCTCGTTCAACGCTGTAACTGATACCATCGACAAAAAATTCTCGCGTCTTCTCAATATCGCGACCAATGTGAACGATTCTACGAAATTATCAAGAACCATGTACGAAAACGAATCTTTCGATCGCAACGACATCATCGATTGCGAACTGATCGCACTGATCTTCGGACAAAATTAAAACGCTTTACGAATAAACATTGTACTTTCACATGTAACAATAATCGAATAAATATGTTCATTCAGTTGACAAATAAGAAAATAATTTTATTCATCCGATCCTACCGATTACGCGTTGATAAAACACCGCAGACGAAGATTATATACCGATTATGCAATGTTAGGTATGATTAAGTGGCAAAAATTCTCACGACAGTGTATCTCATCGCTCGACCTTGCAATTAGTCATAACATTCAATGCGACTTTTTGACTCGAGATTACGAGTGCATCGCACTCGCGTGTCTCCGGCGCGAATAAATTGATTGATATATAAGTATAAATAATAAAACAATAATAAATATTCTGAAAAATGA
>NW_017279431.1:0-681 GCF_001594065.2 Cyphomyrmex costatus | reverse complement strand
ATATTCATTAAAATTAAATTATCGTTATACAATCTTCATAATATTAAAAAATCAAATATTCCGTTTATACATTTTGAACGTTGGCATTAATGTGTTTTTATCTTTGATCCTGATAAAAAAATATAAAATTTTAACATTACTCAAAAATTCTCATACTAAATTTCTTATTAATCTTGTTACAAAATATTAAAATCTAATACAAATATAAAAGTCATATATACCTTGTCAAAAATAAAATAAAAATTGTGATAAATCCATGTATATAAGTAATTCTGCGTCAATATATTATAAAATCTGTTAGGTGTAATAAAATGAGAAACTTTGCAGCTGTCAAAAACACGTATTATTGCTAAAGAAGATAAAATAATGTCGTTGGAATAGAAAGTCAAAGGATATAATAATAAAAATAACAAGGAAAGACAGATTTAAGACGAAGATAGGGAATGTATCATATTGGTGTACATTTCGGGCAATGACTCTGTGTCATTTTGTCTGTTTATACCGTGTGTATATTTTTTAATGTGTACCATTTCAGATATTAATCTTTTTTTATACGAAGGTTTGATATCTCAAATTTCAACATTATCCCAATTAAAATCATGATTTAACTTTAATCTTTGTTCTGTTATTACAGAAGGAGATTTTAATACTTTATTAATATCTGAAACATGTTCTTTTAGT
>NW_017279429.1:0-2079 GCF_001594065.2 Cyphomyrmex costatus | reverse complement strand
TAGCTCCTGGCCAGGTGCCACGATGCGGCCAGGGGAGTCCGCTGCGTCTACCACGACGACATAGCCAGAGTCATTGATCTCTTTAGGGATCTTGAGTTTGAACGCTGCTGTGTCCCACGTATCGGCGCGGTTAGTGTCGTGCGTGCCGTCCACGATGACCTGGCTGCCCAATGATTTGAAGGCGGATATGTCGGTGACGGTGGTCCGTTCGTCCCGGCGCGACAGGGCGATGGGGACGCCGATGAGAAGACCGGCAAATGCGCCTCCTACGATCAGCGGAATAAGTCCAGGCCCAGTGGCGGCAGGCGGCACAGTGGCTCGGCCGATCACGGTCCCAGGGTCGGTGTCGATATTTGACAGCGACGCCAGTCTGTTAGCGCCAACTCCAATCTGGACTGCGATAACTTTTCGTTCAGCTTCAGAGGCATCGGCCGCCTGCTGCTGCAATGAGGTGAGTTTCGTCCGAGCTTCGGTAGCCCGTCGTTGCCGATCTGCCTCGGCATTTTCTTTGCGAGTTTGCAGATAGGCCTCGGCGAGCGCGTTGGCTCCGGCTGCAGCACCCTTGGCGGCGGTACTGGTGTAGGTGACCACAAGAACCCACGAATTTTCCGGCACCGTGACAGTAGTTGCCTCTTGCACCTCATCGGCGGTTGCAGCGAAATCGCCGGGGAGCCGCTTGGACGCTGCCGAGGCCACTGCGTAGGACGTCACAAGCTCTTCTTCGGTTGGCATGTTCGCGGCTGGCTCAGACGACGTGCGTTCGTCCGAGTCGATAGGGTTTACTTCCACGCGCGCGGTGGCGTCGTAAGATTTGGGCAGGCCGTACGAAGCTGCGGCGCCCAAGGCTGCGCCCAGCAGCACGGCGATGGCGATGGCCATCCAATGACGGCGCGCTTTGGCGATGAGGTCAGTCAGCTGCACTGGCTGCGCGGTGGTCGCCATCGTATGAACTCCTCATTAGATACAACTGGGTTTAATGCGACGGATGAACGTCGCTGTCGGCAGACAGGATGCTTGTCGTTGAGAGTCGTCGGGATAGGTGACATGACGAGTCTCTTGTCATGAATTATGGCCTTACCGCGAAAAATCATCACAAGGTGACCAAAGTCACTGGGAGTTACATCTGGCCAGTCCGTGCTCTCGCGGGGCTGCGGATACTGCCCGAAATTGCCGAACTAATTGAACTTTCAACATGCGCAGGAGCGGTTATGAACACACAAGACACCGGTCCCAGCTATCCACAGTTTTGTCAAAATCGCTGGACGGACGTTGGTCCCTATGGGAGGGTAATTAAGCGGTTACTGCGGTAACCGTCTGGTGATTCAGCACTGGCCCTAAGGTCCCACAAAGACTGGTCGACCACCACCACGGCAACTTAGCGGTGGGCTGAACGCCGGGGCATCGTAGATGTCGGGGGATTAAATCCAGGGGAAATTAATGCAAGACGTACACGTGCGCACGCCAGCGCTCGAAGACGCAGACATAACACAAGAACGGGCGCTGGACTCGACTGTCCGCGAGGAGTTCGACGCCACAGCGTCGGTAGTTGACGGACATGATATCTCGAGTCCGGAGAGCCTTGACGACTTGGACGACAACCAGCTCCTCGCGTACGCCCGCGACGGCCACGAGCTGGCGTACACGGCCTTGTACTCGCGGTACAGCTACGCCGGCGTTCGACTCGCTCGACATTTGGGACAGCGTGAAGATTCCGAAGATGTGGTCGCTGAAGCGTTCGCTCAGGTCCTTGATCTGGTGCGGCGTGGCAAGGGTCCGGACCGCGCCTTCCGGGCATATCTGTTCACGACAATTCGTCACGAAGCAGGACGCCGAGCCAAGGCGCGCCAGCGAGTTATGGCAACCGACGAGATCGAACAACTCGATACTTCGGTGCCCTTTGGCGGTGGAGATCTTGACACCTTCGAGCGCAGCGCAGT
This sequence comes from Cyphomyrmex costatus, assembly GCF_001594065.2. Lineage (NCBI taxonomy): Eukaryota > Metazoa > Arthropoda > Insecta > Hymenoptera > Formicidae > Cyphomyrmex > Cyphomyrmex costatus. The sequence goes on along the minus strand of NW_017279429.1, from coordinate 142 downwards.
TCGTGCCGCTTACGAGTCGCTGCCACAACGCTGGCGTACCGTGTTGTGGCATCTTGAAGTTGAGGGTCGCAAGCCCCAGGAGCTCGGCCCGCTGCTCGACTTGAGCCCTAATTCCGTTTCGGCCCTGGTGTACCGAGCCCGC
>NW_017279428.1:0-487 GCF_001594065.2 Cyphomyrmex costatus | reverse complement strand
AATTATTATAAGCACGTTGATCTAGCTTCGACCGTTATAGGCTTCTTCTTCTAGTTTATTAATCTTCATTAAGTATAAAATTATAATAATAACTCTATTATGTTTGTTAAGCAAAAACTCCCAAAAAGATCAAAATGGCACCTACCAGAATTAAGTGCTACTTATGTGCTAATTATGTGCTTTAATTTGTGTGCTCGAACGGTTTAGCAAAAAATTACGATTAATGGTGGGGGAGCTAGCTTAATTATAAGTTAGAATCCTTTATTCAATCATAAACAAAATCATAAAATTAGTTTAGTAAAACTATGTGGTTTTAATGTGCTTTCAATATCATACATTAAAATTATTGTTTAGATACATATTTATTATACCAACGGTGCAAGAGTAAAAAGTGCCAATTAAACAGCAGATAGCGAATTGATTGCAAGCTCCAAATGTTTTTTTATTTATGTGATTTCAAAATATGTACAACGAAATTTCAGTGCTC
>NW_017279427.1:0-825 GCF_001594065.2 Cyphomyrmex costatus | reverse complement strand
GCCGTCACTTTTTGGCCTACCCCCTCTACCGATATTTGACCGAGTTGACTCTCCTGGTTCTAGTCTTTTTGGTTTGTATATAACCATACATAAACATATAACTATACATAACTTATATATAATTGTATCCAATCATATATGATTTGATACATGTTCACATACATATAATTATATATGATTCGATACATGGTCATATATGAGTTCATATACGATCATATATAATTTTATATGTGACTGTATACAGGTATTGTAATCATATATATTCACTAGGGTGGTCTATCTTTTTCAACTTTTAATTTATTTCGGCTCACCCCTTGAAATTGTACCTTTCTATGAAATTTTAGTACCTACCAAATTTTAGTTCAATCAGACAACCCTAAATGGACGCGCTTAGGCTATAAAGTGTAATTAAAAGGAGGTTTTTCTATAATTTTTATTATAATTATTGCTAGCAATTAAACTTCAAAGTAAATGTGATGAACACTTTATTTATTAAGTACAAACAAAATAAGTAATAATAAGAAGGCACAATATGTATAAAACAATTTAAAAATATAAATAGGGCATAGAGCCAAATTAATTTAACGAATTATTTAGTCCATATATTAATACAAATGCAGACATTTCGACTCCGATCGGGTCATTTTCAATGATACAATTATTGTACTTAAAATTAAATTAACATTCTTTTTATACAATCTTCATATTGTTGAATCGTAGAAACAATGTGTTAAGTTTGAAAATTCATATTGTTTGTGTCTTATTATTCCTAATAAAAAGTATATACACATATATATATATATATAAAAGTAAAAATTAACATAG
>NW_017279425.1:0-572 GCF_001594065.2 Cyphomyrmex costatus | reverse complement strand
GCGAGAAAGAGAGTTCTATTTCAGTCCAGTGCAGGAACAATGAGCGCATTCAGCGGACTCAACAGTTGAGTGAGCGCTCGCTATTATTGGTGCATTCTTCCAGATCTAAAATTCTGATTGGATGATCCAAAAGAATACAATCAATATTCCACAGTACATTGTTTATTTCCGCGTCGGGCTTCCGCATTTCGCCATTAATAACGTTTTAATGCTGTTCCGCCGCTTGATTCGATTGCGGACAGGGTGAATACGAAACAGAATACGATCCACGATACCCGTCAACGACGGTCTCAGACGTCCTCTCGGCCGCTGTATTCAGCCGAATTCTATTTCTTACTTCACTTTAATCAACGAAACGTTCTTAATACATCAACACACTGTAACAGCAAAGCACGCGGAATGAAAATATGGCGCACTCAATGTGCGTAGTCACGGGAGGGAAACTAGTATAGAAAAGCGGGAAACAATTATGGCGACCGGGCCAGGCCAACACCACTTATAGACAAGGTCTCTCCACCTCGTTCGGACATCACTGTGACGTCATCACAAGTAGGCCGAGGGTTTTCCAGTGT
>NW_017279424.1:0-290 GCF_001594065.2 Cyphomyrmex costatus | reverse complement strand
TAAAAATACTATTTAATTAAAAAAAGGATTGCTTTAAAATTTGAAATTTTATAAAAATGTTTCCAAGAGATTTTTTCATAAAAGTTATAATTGTGTTTTAATTTGGATTATGTATTTTTTTGTTTCAGAATCATCGTAGCGACGTTGCAGATGTAACTCCGCTGTTGCGCATCGGGTCGGTGAGTGATTAATTAACGTTATTATTGGGGTATGGATGTGTGGTAAAAAACTTTATTATAATAATATATTATGTATAGAAAGAGAGAGAAAGGTATACCTAGATACATGTA
>NW_017279422.1:0-539 GCF_001594065.2 Cyphomyrmex costatus | reverse complement strand
AAAAGCTGGTAAAATAAAAAAATGTGCCTTATGACTTCGAGAAAACACATCACCGTGTATCTAACATTGCCTTCGAAAAACATCGCGTGCACACATCCGAGAATAGTAAAAGTTACTGCAAATAGATAATGCATTTCTTAATAATGCATTGTATATTATAGCCACAGTTCACGTATGAATACATAAATGCGACTTTGACGTTGGAGTTGTTTATTATCCCGATAGAATGATTTTGCAAAGCGATTAAAATGTATGTGTGGGAATGAATTGAAACTCTAAATAGTTATTTCTTCGTAACAAGTAGGCTGAAAAAAAATTAATCAAATGTCATTTTGCAAAAAAAACTTGTTAATTGTATTACCATATATGAAAAAGATATGTAACTATTTAACAATTGAAACATTACAAAAAGAGAAGCAAAAAATATGCTTATGATTATGAATTGGTTTTCAAAGTGTTGTCTATCGGAATCAACACAAAACTAAATGAGAAGAATTACTTCATAAAGATTCACTAAATTTTTTCCTAATACAAAGAAA
>NW_017279420.1:0-2819 GCF_001594065.2 Cyphomyrmex costatus | reverse complement strand
CAAGCCATGTTCAAAAAAGGATACTCAAAAATTTAAACCTTTTTATCTAATAATAATATATTAAATATTATCATGAAAAGTAACTGATATACATGTTATTAATTAAAGGTGCCAGTACAAAGTGAATATAAAGTGTATGCAACTTTCGGCCGATTTTCGATTCGCCTCCGCTTTCCGCCCCGCGCGCAGATCAATCGAGATCGCTCGAGCATCGTGCGGCATTTGGACCGCGCGCGGTGAGGTGAGATGAGGGAGACAGCGAAAGGCGGAAGCGATTCGAAAAAAAAATCGGCCGAAAGTTATTTTATAATATTCTTCAAAAGAAAATAAATTTTTATTTTAAGTATATAATACTAAGTTTTTCTTTAAGTTCAGTCAAATATTAAAATTCTATTCTACTACAGATTTATTTCATCGTACTCATAAAATTATTTTAATGGAAGATACTGGATACATTAGATACGTTCGTTTACACTACTAGTATTAGTTTAATCAACTTTATGCATACTTTATATAGAATATAAATTCAATGATTATTTAACAAAAGGATAATATTAAATAAACGATAAAATGTTTCTTGACAACCTGAACGCTCACTCAACTATTGAGTCCGCTGATTGCACCAACGTGATTTCGATTTTAAGCGAAACTTAAACTGTCTCTATCTCTGTCTCCCTTTCGGTTTTAACGAGATAGATAGAGTTTTAAGTGTCGCTTAAAATCAAAAAGTGTTGGTGCAACCGGGCCTTAGAGGTTCAATAAAAAACTAAAGCAAAGGATCAATGGGCACGTTCAAGTTGACAAAGCGGCTAGCCTGCTCGCCGAGCAAATGAACATAATTAGTTATTACTTATAGATCCAACAAATCATATTCGATTGCTCGACAAGCATACCTAGCCGCTTTGCCGTCTTGAACTCGCCCAATTATATTAAGGAATCACTACTCTCTGATTATAGTTTTCTTTGCGAGACGGTCAATATACTAACGTAAAATATCAGTTTTTTCTAGAAAAAATAACGCAACCAAAATAATTATACTTATGTTCATGCGCATCCATAGAATTTTTTCCAAGACGACATGATTCAAAATATAATAAATAATACTACAATAATAGTAATATTAATAGTAATATTATTATACGTATTATATAATCACTAGACTGCGAATATTTATGCAAAAAGATTTAACTAAATATTTTCCATAAAATGCATATTTTGCATAAATGTATATTTTTAAACTTACATGTTTCATGTAATTTTCAAGAAGGTATATAGTATGATTATATCGTAATTGGTGGAATACACAGCTAATTCGAGTTTCCGCAAAGTAGACATTTAAAGCGAAATCTATCGGATCTGTATTGATGTTTCACGAATATATCTGAGACCAGACAAACAGTTGAGAAAAAAAGGTAAACGATAATCTTATACATATCCGCGAAATTGAGTATTTATGTAACGGCTCCGTTTAAAATCGGAAAAATAATAACGACGACTATCGTCAATTTTGATTGCGTAATCTATTTTTATACTTAAAATAAGCTGACTCATTCAGCGTCAGCATGAGAAAGCACGTTAAGATATCTCACCACTACGGCTTTATCCAACGCGCGCGCACATCTGTCGACCAAGGGAAGCTGCAATAAATGCCCTTTCTTGCACTCCCTTGTGGACGCCCATGCTTATGTTATTAAATCCGATTAATGGAGACATGTAAACATAATCTTAGTGTACAAATCTCACAATATCTTGTTGCAATATGTGTTTAAAAATTTGATATTATGTAATTCTAAACCAATAAAATTTACATTAAAGAAATATAGAAAATTGAACAACTAAAGATAACGATAGAAAGCAATATCATTATCAAAACACTTTTATCATTTAAATTTCTATCGTAATTTATCATTTTAATTACATTTAGCGTTTTTACAGTTGTATTTAACGTAATTTTTTGCTTTACAAAAAACGTCGTCTTCTAATGGTTTCTTTTATTTTCTATTGAAAGCGGATTCAGTCATGCAACAGAATTCTTATAGATAATAGAATAGAATAGAATTTTATTCTCTTCAGCATACAAATATAGCCAAGAAAGGGACTTGGTACAATATTTCTTATAACACGCGCATTCATCCATACCTTTCCTATTGACATACATGATTATGACATCACAATCCTCGTAAACCTCTTCCTTTGCATTATTCCCTTGTTGTCTATTATTATTATTATTATTATTATTATCATCATTAAATCTCTATCTCTATTCCTAATCACAGCCGATTAAAATTTTACAAACCTAATCACTCTTTTTATACTATCTAACTACCTTAGAATTCTTATAATAATTTGTTGTATTCTTTGATTTGATGAAATATATCAAGAAGAAATAAATAAAAATGTAATTTATTCCTAACAACGAAGCTCAAACTTTTCTATCGTGTAATTACATATCGTATAATTAAAAGAGAAAACCTTCCAAGCAAAACTGATTACGCGGACTATATCAAAATGACATTAAATAAATCGTAATTGATCGAATAATAACTTAATTTTTACAATTATTACGGTCATTTTGATATTAATACGACTTTTTTAACTGCTTGAGTTATAATTATTAGTAATTAGATGCAAGGATAGACAATTTAATACGCGTGTTACAACAGGAAATGTTTTGTGACCTCTGTTATATAAAATCACTAAATGAATGTGTTATCATTCCGTAATAAAAGAGTACAACAGATAAATACCTCAACAAGTGTCAATATCACATTATCATGTAGTGTTTCTCTATATATATATATATATAATACATGTACATA